>NC_079197.1:140426198-140726198 GCF_029499605.1 Hyla sarda | reverse complement strand
TATACCTTTAGCGTCAAGCTGACTAGACATTTTTATTATCTCACACATTTTATTCTTTTTGCCAACAATAAGGCTATTGGGAACCATAAACAAAGGTACCGGATAGGATTCGGTACCGGGACACCAAATAAATATAAACATATGTGGTATCGCAGTGTGCGTAAATGTCCGAACTATAAAAATATGTCATTAATTAAACCATACGGTCAATGGCGTACGCGCAAAAAAATTCCAAAGTCCAAAATAACTTATTTTTGGTCGCTTTTTATATCATGAAAAAATGAATAAAAAGTGATAAAAAAGTCCGATCAATACAAATATGGTACCTCTAAAATCTTCAGATCACGGTGCAAAAAATGAGCCCTCATACCGCCCTATATGCGGAAAAATAAAAAAGTTATAGGGGTCAGAAGATGACAATTTTAAACGTATACATTTTTTTGCATGTAGTTATGATTTTTTACAGAAGTACGACAAAATCAAACCTATATAAGTAGGATATCATTTTAATCATATGGACCTACAGAATAAAGATAAGGTGTCATTTTTACCGAAAAATTTTACTGCGTAGAAACGGAAGCCCCCAAAAGTTACAAATTGCGTTTTTTCTTCAATTTCGTTGCACAATGATTTTTTTTTCCGTTTCGCCGTAGATCTTTGGGTAAAATGACTGATGTCACTGCGAAGTAGAATTAGTGGCGCAAAATGCCATCATATGGATTTTTAGGTGCAAAATTGAAAGGGTTATGGTTTTTAAAAGTTGAGGAGGAAAAAATGAAAGTGCAAAAACGTAAAAACCTGTGGTCCTTAAGGGGTTAATAATGGCCGTTATTTTGTGACTGAAGATAGTAACGGGAGAAATAGTTCATGAACCTGCATATCTTTATAATACCTGTCAGGGCCGCAGGCTGGGCCGTCCTCCTGCCCTGTACAGTAACACGGGCCGGACTGGCCTATTTGGCAAACAAGGAAATGTCCCATTTCAGCCGCTTACCTTGTGGGCCAGGCTGGATAAGAGCAAGCACAGCTACGCGCGTAATGACGCTCGGTCACTTCACGCTCCCAGAACTCAAGGGCCTACGTTCTGACGCCGGACCTAGGTATTCTGAGAGTGTGACGTGACCGAGCGACCGAGTCAGCCTACAGAGTGGGGGCTAATCTGGGGGTACTACCTACCTACTGAGGGGGGCTAATCTGGGGGTACTACCTACCTACTGAGGGGGGATAATCTGGGGGTACTACCTGTCTACTGGGGGGTCTAATCTGGGGATACTACCTGCCTATTGGGGGGGCGGGAGGGATAATCTAGTGGTACCACCTGTCTACTGGGGGGGTCTAATTTGGGGGTACTACCTGACTACTGGGGGGGTCTAATCTGGGGGTACTGCCTGCCTACTGGGGGGGGGGATAATCTGGAGGTAATACCTGACTACTGGGGGGGGGGTCTAATCTGGGGGTACTGCCTGCCTACTGGGGGGGGGGGATAATCAGGGGGTACTACCTGTCTACTGGGGGGGGTCTAATTTGGGGGTACGACCTGTCTACTGGGGGGTCTAATTTGGGGGTACTATCTGTCTGCTGGGGGAGGGGTCTAATTTGGGGGTACTACCTGTTTAATGTGGGGTCTAATTTGGGGGTACTACCTGCCTAATGATACATTTTGATAATTTTTCATACTTAATATTTTGACCATATTTCATAATTCTTAACCCCTTAAGGACCAGAGCATTTTTTGCACATCTGACCACTGTCACTTTAAGCGTTAATAACTCTGAGATGCTTGTACTTATGAATTTTATTCCGAGATTGTTTTTTCGTGACAAATTCTACTTTATCCTAGTGGTACATTTTTGGCCATACTTGCATCATTTCTTGGTGAAAAATGCTAAAATGTTATGAAAAATTTGAAAAGTTTGCATTTTTCTAACTTTGAAGCTTGTAAGGAAAATAGACATCCCAAATAAATGATATATTTATTCACATATACAATATGTCTACTTTATGTTGGGATCATACAGGGGATATCTTTATATTATTATATTTTATACAATATATTATGTTTCCATCATAAAGTTGAGATGTTTTTACTTTTGGAAGACATCAGAGGGCTTCAGAGTTCAGCAGCAATTTTCCAATTTTTCACAAAATTTTCAAAATCTGAATTTTTCAGAGACCATGTCAGGTTTGAAGGGGATTTGAAGGTCCTTCATATTAGAAATACCCCACAAAAGACCCCATTATAAAAACTACACCCCTCAAAGTATTCAAAATGACATTCAGTAAGTTTGTTAACCCTTTAGGTGTTTCACAGGAATTGCAGCAAAGTGAAGGAGAAAATTCAAAATCTCAAATTTTTTACACTAACATGTTCTTGTAGACCCAGTTTTTGAATTTTAACAAGGGGTAAAAGTAGAGGAATCCCCCCAAATGTGTAACCCAATTTCTCTTGGGTAAGGAAATACCTCATATGTGTATGTAAAGTGTTCGGCGGGCGCAGTAGAGGGCTCAGAAGGGAAGGAGCAACAATGGGATTTTGGAGAGTGAATTTTGCTGAAATGGATTTTGGGGGGCATGTCACATTTAGGAAGCCCTTATGGTGCCAGAACAGCAGAAAACCCCACATGGCATACCATTTTGAAATCTACACCCCTCAATGCACATAACAAGGGCGGGGGTTTACAGCAAGGAAACCCCCGCCCACGTGAATGTACCCTGTACCCTGTACATTCACATGGGGGGGGGGGGGGGCTCAAAACTACAACTCCCAGCATTCCCAGACAGTCCAGATATGCTGGGAGTTGTAGTTCTGTAACATCTGGCCCTTCAGAAGTTGCCAAACTACAACTCCCAGCATGTCTGGGCAGTCTGGGCATGCTGGGAGTTGTAGTTTTGCAACATCTGGAAGAGCACAGATTGGAGACCACTGCTCATACATTTGGGGCACCTTCAGGGCCGGCGTTAGGGCGGGGCAAACCAGGCAATTGCCTAGGGCCCCCATCCTCCAGGGGGCCCCCTGCCGGATGCTCAGTAAGGGGGGGCAACTGTTTTAAAATGGCCGCAGCGTTGGCTGCTTGTTAAATATTAGCAGCCCGGCCGTGGCCACTTTAAAACAGTGACCAGCTCAGGGCCCCGTGCCCGCAGGGGGCCCCCGTCACATTCGGGACATCCCTGTGTCCCGAAAAATCTTTTCAGGACACAAGGATGCCCCGTTTACCTCATAGCGGCCCCGCGTTAACTTTAAAAACACAGGGGCCGCTGGTAGGAAGGGCACACAGTGACGTCACTGACATCCCATGCGTGCGACCATAGCAACAGTACAGCGGAGCGGAGAAGAGAGGAGGACGCGCGGGTATGGTAAGTGACCTGCGGTCATCTTCAGTGTTCCGACCGCCGCTCTAGCAGTAGATCGTGACCCAGGAGCGGTGGTCGGAACACTGAAGTGGGGCAGTAAACAGGCATACAGCCTCCAGCCATACACTGTATATGGCTGAATGCTGTATGTCTGTGGGGGAACATACTGCACCTAATGTGGGGGAACTGTATACTGCACCTAATGTGGGGGAACTATACTGCATCTAATGTGGGGGAACTGTATACTGCACCTAATGTGGGGGAACTGTATACTGCACCTAATGAGGGGGACTACTTTATACTGCACCTAATCTGGGGGAACTGTATACTGCACCTAATCTGGGGGGAATTGTATACTGCACCTAATGTGGGGGAAATGTATACTGCACCTAATGTGGGGGAAATGTATACTGCACCTAATGTGGGGGAACTGTATACTGCACCTAAGGTGGGGAACTACTTTATACTGCACCTAATGTGGGGGACTACTTTATACTGCACCTAATGTGGGGGAAATGTATACTGCACCTAATGTGGGGGAACTGTATACTGCACCTAATGTGGGGGAACTGTATACTGCACCTAATGTGGGGTAAATGTATACTGCACCTAATGTGGGGGAAATGTATACTGCACCTAATGTGGGGGAACTGTTTACTGCACCTAAGGTGGGGAACTACTTTATATTGCACCTAATGTGGGGGACTACTTTATACTGCACCTAATGTGGGGGACTACTGTATACTGCACCTAGTGTGGGGGAACTGTATACTGCACCTAATGTGGGGAACTACTGTATACTGCACCTAATGTGGGGAACTACTTTATACTGCACCTAATGTGGGGGGACTACTGTATACTGCAACTTATGTGGGGGGACTACTGTATACTGCTCCTAATGTGGGGAACTACTTTATACTGCACCTAATGTGGGGGAACTACTGTATACTGCACCTAATGTGGGGGGACTACTGTATACTGCACCTAATGTGGGGGACTACTGTATACTGCACCTAATGTGGGGGACTACTGTATACTGCACCTAATGTGGGGGACTACTGTATACTGCACCTAATGTGGGAGACTACTGTATACTGCACCTAATGTGGCAGAACTACTGTATACTGCATCTAATGTGGGGGAACTACTGTATACTGCACCTAATGTGGGGGAACTACTGTATACTGCACCTAATGTGGGGGAACTACTGTATACTGCACCTAATGTGGGGGGATTACTGTATACTGCACCTAATGTGGGGGACCATACTGCACCTAATGTGTGGGGAACTATACTGCACCTAATGTGGGGGACTATACTGCACCCAATATGGGGAGAACTATACTGCCAACCTAATGTGGGGGAGCTATACTCTTTACCTAATGTTGGGGGTACTATACTGTCTACCTAATGTGGGGGATCATACTGCTTACCTAATGTGGGGGACTATACAAAAATATAAAATTGTACTATTCTGATCCCTATATCTCTTATTTTTCTGTATATGGGGATGTATGAGGTCATTTTTTGCGCTGTGATTTGTAGTTTTTATCGGTACTGTTTTTATTTTGATGGGACTTCTCAATTGCTTTTTAGATATTTTTATAGTATTTGAAGTGACCAAAAATGTTCAAATCTGGTTAGTGCACCATTACGACTTTTGGGGCCCTCCTTTTGATTTTGCCTAGGGCCACGCTGAGCCTAAACCCGGCCCTGGGCATCTTACTCTACTACTTTGTTTCTCACTGACATATAAAACGCTGATCTATAATAAATTCCCCACTTTGTCTATTATTATAACAATAATTACATCAATCGGAATATTTGTCAAATAAAAATGTTTATTCATCTTTTCCAGTGTTCATACATACAGGTTGGTGAAGAATACCCATAGTATACTGGTGATGACGTTAATGACACCTCTTATCTCGGGGATATTGACAATTAGGATGGCAATGGTGACCCGTCCCAGGAACTGTCTGACCGAGTTAATATAGTCCATCGGTCCGGTGATGCTGGTCACTATCCCCCTTGGCATAACCCACGTCAGAAGCTGAAGTGTGATGGCGATCCAGGTGAGCCTGTCACTGATGAAGCCGATCCAGCTGATGGCGGTGGGGTTACAGATCACGTAAAGAAGCTCTATAGTGCTGCTGGTGGTAATCCAGGTCACCAACTCATTGACTGGGTTCATCCAGGCAAGCAGGGAACTGCTGGTGATGGTGGGGATCCAGAATACCAATTCAGTGGTGGTGTCTATCCAGGACAGCAGGTCACTGATGGTACTAGCAAACGAGATCAGATCGTCAACAGCATCTATGAACCGGTCCAGCAGGTTGTTATCGATGGGGATATAGCATAGCAGGGAGATGATCATGTCACCATAAGTGCTGATCCAGCCAAGATAGTTTTTGATGATGGTCGCCCCGCTCTGCAGGTTGTTGGTAATGGAATCCCAGCTGATCGTGTATCTGCTGGCAGTGGTGTCATTACTCCCCAGGACAGGGGTGATCTTTCTGATCCTGGTCCTGGTCCAGATGGGACACTTTATGTCGCTGCTGGCAGAGGTTTGATTACTCACCAGGACAGGGGTGATCTTTCTGATCCTGGTCCTCGTCCAGATGGGACACTTCATGTCGCTGCTGGTAGTATTCAAGCTGGGCAGATCTCTGATGGTATCGTTCTGCCCTTGCAGGTGGCTGGAGGTGATGTTCCGGCTCGGTTGGTTGCTGGTGATTTCAAACCAGAAACTCGGGCCGGTGGTGAAGAGGGAACCCAGGAGGATGGTAACTGTCCAGCACATGCTACAGGCCAAATTGACCTCATCCCTGCTGATGTGGTCCCCTCGAATCATGATAAAATAAAATAAAAAGCGCAAGGAAACAATATAGAAACACTAGTGCTCGCTAGATTGCAGTCCTCAGAGTAAGGGCTCTGGGGCTCTGCACCTCTTTTTCCAGCTATCACCATTTGTGAAGTCACATGTGTGATGTCATACGGAATGTCACTGCTCTGAGGACAGGTGTAGACATGGACATTTACATCCATTTGTTTTATAGGGTGAAATAAGCTTTTTATTATTAAATAAAGGTATAGAAAACTCTGGGTGTAGGGTGTTTTTTGGGGGGGCGGTGACTTTATACGGAGGACTGGGTATTTGGGTTGGAAGGAACGTCACTTTATAACATAGAAGACAAATAAATATAATATACAAATATAAATACAGATATTAGTAAAATTCTGACAAAGTCCAACGTCATCTACAAATTTGGGTAGTCTGGCAGGAGGATTCCTCATTTTTGAGAATAGGAGGAGGAGGAAAGTGATGGTGGGGGAAGAATACACAGCTCCCGGATTGATCAGAACACTACAGCTCTGCTTCATTGGGAGGAGTCACCAGCACCCCAACCCCCATGTTTCTTTTTTCCCCCTATATATTGCAACTTATTCTTTCTACATATATACCGTATTTTTCGTCCTATAGGACGCACCGGCGTATAAGACGCACCCAATTTTTAGGGGCAAAATCTAAAAAAATAAAGATTTTGAACCCAATAGTGGTCTTCAACCTGCGGACCTCCAGATGTTGCAAAACTACAACTCCCAGCATGCCCGGACAGCCGTTGGCTGTCCAGGCATGCTGGGAGTTGTAGTTTTGCAACATCTGGAGGTCCGTAGATTTAAGACCACTGCATAGGAGGTAATACTCACGTGTCCCCGCCGCTCCGGACCCATCACCACTGCCCTGGATGTCGCTCCATCGCTGTCGCCGTGTCCCCGTCGCTCCGGAACGTCTCTGCTGCCGGCCGGGTATCCTCGCTCTCCGTCGCCGTCATCACGTTGTTACGCACGCCGACGCACGTACGCGACGACGTGATGACGAGGAAGGAGAGCGCCGGCATACAGGGGATCCCTGAACGGAGAAGACACCGAGGAGGCAGGTAAGGTCCCTCCTGGTGTCCTGTAAGCACTAACCCGGCTATTCAGTCGGGCTGTTCGGGACCGCCGCGGTGAAATCGCAGCGGTCCCGAACAGCCCGACTGAACAGCCGGGTTAGTGTCACTTTCCCTTCAGACGCGGCGGTCAGCTTTGATCGCCGCGTCTGAAGGGTTAATACAGGGCATCACCGCGATCGGTGATGTCCTGTATTAGCCGCGGATCCCGGCCGTTGGTGGCCGCAGGGACCGCCGCGAAAGGGGTGTATTCGCCGTATAACACGCACCGACTTTTTCCCCCCAGTTTTGGGGAAGAAAAAGTGCGTCTTATACGGCGAAAAATACGGTACCTACAAACGCCAAAAGCATAACACATTGTAACTGCGACACCAAATAAAGTACAAATCGATGTATGAAAATATATATTTTTTATTAATAAAAGAACATGATTCTAAAAATGTACATAATAGACGCAATAAAATAAATATATATCAATATATGTTAAAAAATTTGGCTGCAAATAATGGCTACAGGTACGGTATTTATAGAATAGGGACCCAATAGAAAAGGAATAACACACCTGTCCAAATAGTAAGCCGCTGGGTCGGAAGTGACGTTGGACACCGCGGCACTCGTGTGATGGAGCACGCAACGCGCATTCACATTATAGAGCGTGAGCGGCCACGAAAACATGGCCACAGTCACTCATACTGCGCATGCGTGCACGAAATAATTCTAAGGGGAAAGACAAGCTTCCCCAAAATGGCCGCAGATCGCCGCTAATAGAGGGATATACAAAATAAGCTGAACATCGGACCCAGGGCTAAATAATACAAAGAATGAAAATCTATAGTGGGAGAACTGACTGTGGACTGTGAGGGCAATAACATGGCTATAAATAATGCAAATACATTAGAGATAATAGCAATAATGATTATAATAATAATAATCCGGGGGCATATGAAAGCATAAAAAAATGACAAGGATGTGATCACATGTATAATGGTAAAACAAATAAATAGTGCATGCAACATATACAACAAGGAGAAAAGTATTTTTGTAAAAAAATATATTTATAGAAGTTTATAACTGAATATTGATTAGTGTGCAGGAATGATGTATACTAAAACCAAATGGATAGGAGCAGAGCCTGCAGAGTGCAAGAATATATAGAGCATGCAATACAAAAGATATAAAAAGTGCAGAGATATAGTGCATATGGTACAAAGCATACCGTATTTTTTGCCGTATAAGATGCACTTTTTCTTCCCCAAAACTGGGGGGGGGAAAGTTGGTGCGTCTTATACGGCGAATACACACCTATCGTGGTGGTCCCTGCGGCCATCAATGGCCGGGACCCACGTCTAATACAGGACATCACCGATCGCGATGATGCCCTGTATTAACCCTTCAGACGCGGCGATCAAAGCTGACCGCCGTGTCTGAAGCGAAAGTGACACTAACTTGGCTGCATCGGGAGGGACCTTATCGGCCTCCTCAGTGTCTGCTCCGTGCCCGGATCCCCTGCATGAACGGCGCTCTCCTTTGTCGTCATCACGTCGTCGCTCCAATACGCGATGGTGGCGACGGAGAGCGAGGATACCAGGCAGCAGAGACATTCCAGAGCGAAGGGCACACCCCGGGGACGTGTCGACAGCGATGGAGGGCGACATCCAGGGCAGCGGTGACGAGCGGTGACCGGTCCGGAGCGGCGGGGACACGAGAGTATTACCTCCTATACCAGTGGTCTTCAACCTGCGGACCTCCAGATGTTGCAAAACTACAACTCCTGGCATGCCCGGACAGCCAACGGCTGTACTTTACATTGTATTCTAGATTTTCCTCATTTAAAATTGGGTGCGTCTTATATGCCGGAGCGTCCTATAGGGCGAAAAATACGGTAAGTGATTATAAAAAAAAAAAAAAATTTATTATTGAAAAATGGTATTAAAAATTATTTGTGGTCGGTGCTCAATCGGATAGCGAGCCTACCTAACTAACCTTTAACTAAACTCCTATTCCCTACTACATCCTGTAACCTATCTAGGCAGTCTGAGTTATGCCATATACTGCCGCGTAGGAGTACACCTGAAAAATAGAGGGCAAAACTCATAATGAGAACAAAGCGCTATCAACCCGCACAATAACCCCGTGGCCAATGACTGCAATGCATCGTGCCAAACATACTACGGAATGGGGGTACAGTGCACATAACACCGACTTCCCAGCACCCCTATTTCCTAACCACCTATGCTGGCACACCACAATGTGACATTGGTGTAACAGCCTCAATGCTACGGGAATGACCAGATATAGTGGACGAATCGCTATAAAGAATTTAACAAGAATACGTACATGTTAGACAACTTACCAGTGAGTGCCGCCCCCTAACAATGACAACGGCTGATCCCGTTGGATCCTTGACATGTGGAAGCGAAGCTTGCAATACTCAAGCTTAGTAACACTTGTGGGACTCGGGAGAATACCGAATGATGATAACCTGACAATAACCTTCATCTGCTATACATTATCAATACGTAACTATTCGCATCCCTGCAAAGTTATTGTAACTACGGCCATGCACCTGCATGTAATTCCCCTAAACCTTAGGAAACCATGACAACTGAAGGACAACACAGCCTCTAATGTTAAGCTGTCCTGATGTCCCAATGGGGAACTACCTAAAGCGTCAACTAACCAAGCAACTAACTAACCCAGCCGACGGCTAGAGGGCTTGCGAACCACCCTCTTGTGCACTCACCAGGGCAGATTTGATGGCATGGAATGCAAACAATGACGCCCCGTCAGAGCAAGACCGCGTGATATTACGCTGGATACCTGACAGAAATACTTTGATAGAATAATGCTGGATGCAAAGAAGAGTGGCAAAACCCGATAAATGCAAATAGGAATAAAATGGCACATGAGACATCCTCTAAGTATCTAATGTAAAACATTGTGAAAGTATTCTAGGCTACACGTTGGAAGCTCTCAATGAGCTGCAGACGTGAAAAGTCCCAGAGAACAGCCCTATGCCCGTATACACAACTTCAAGTGCTAACAACGTGTATACACAAAAGACTACGTAATCACCAACCTAATTGTCACGATTCGGCTTCCAGGTAGTGGATCCTCTGTGCCAGAGAGGGATTGGCGTGGACCGTGCTAGTGGACCGGTTCTAAGCCACTACTGGTTTTCACCAGAGCCCGCCGCAAAGCGGGATGGTCTTGCTGCGGCGGTAGTGACCAGGTCGTATCCACTAGCAACGGCTCACCTCTCTGGCTGCTGAAGATAGGCGCGGTACAAGGGAGTAGGCAGAAGCAAGGTCAGACGTAGCAGAAGGTCGGGGGCAGGCGGCAAGGTTCGTAGTCAGGATGGGTAGCAGAAGTTCAGGTACACAGGCTTTGGACACACTAAACGCTTTCACTGGCACAAGGCAACAAGATCCGGCAAGGGAGTGCAAGGGAGGAGACTAGATAAAGGCAGGGAGCAGGTGGGAGCCAATTAAGCTAATTGGGCCAGGCACCAATCATTGGTGCACTGGCCCTTTAAGTCTCAGAGAGCTGGCGCGCGCGCGCCCTAGAGAGCGGAGCCGCGCGCGCCAGCACATGACAGCAGGGGACCGGGACGGGTAAGTGACCTGGGATGCGACTCGCGAGCGGGCGCGTCCCGCTGTGCGAATCGCATCCCCAACGGCCAAAACAGTGCAGCGCTCCCGGTCAGCGGGACTGACCGGGGCGCTGCAGGGAGAAAGACGCCGTGAGCGCTCCGGGGAGGAGCGGGGACCCGGAGCGCTAGGCGTAACAGTACCCCCCCCCTTAGGTCTCCCCTTCTCTTTGTCCGGTAACTGCCTCCCCTGGGATGAGGACACCGGGAAAGAATGGAGGGTTTCCTCAACGGCAGGCAGTACAGCAGGAGCGGGAATGGGGAGGGAGGGCAGAGGGCGAGGCCTGGCACGGGGCAGTGTGACACCAGGACGGGGGCCATGGGGAGGCACAGAGGCTTGCCTGATGGGACTGGGAGGGGGGGAGAGGCACTTCCTGTGGCAGGCAGAGTCCCAGTTCCTGATCTCCCCGGTGGTCCAATCAATGGTGGGGGAATGAAGCCGGAGCCAAGGCAGACCGAGGAGGACCTCAGAGGTACAGTTGGGGAGAATGAAGAACTCAATCCTTTCGTGGTGGGGTCCGATAGACATCAGGAGGGGTTCTGTGCGGTAACGCACGGTGCAGTCCAATCTGGCTCCGTTGACCGCGGAAATGTAGAGCGGTTTGACGAGACGGGTCACCGGGATGCTGAATCTATTAACAAAGGACTCCAACATAAAATTCCCGGAGGCACCAGAGTCCAAGCAGGCCACGGCTGAGATGGAGGAGTTGGCTGTAGAGGAAATCCGCACGGGCACCGTGAGACGTGGAGAAGAAGACTTAGAAGCAAAAGATGCCACACCCACGTGAGCTGGGTGCGTGCGTGCGTTTCCCAGGCGTGGAGGACGGATAGGGCAATCCACCAAGAAATGCTCAGTACTGGCACAGTACAGACAGAGATTTTCTTCCCTACGGCGATTCCTCTCTTCCTGGGTCAGGCGAGACCGATCCACTTGCATGGCCTCCTCGGCGGGAGGCCCAGGCGAAGACTGCAAAGGATGCTGTGGGAGAGGTGCCCAGAGATCTAAGTCTTTTTCCTGGCGGAGCTCTTGGTGTCGCTCAGAAAAACGCATGTCAATGCGGGTAGCCAAATGGATGAGTTCTTGGAGGTTGGCAGGAATCTCTCGTGCGGCCAGCACATCCTTGATGCGACTGGATAGGCCTTTTTTAAAGGTCGCGCAGAGAGCCTCATTATTCCAGGATAGTTCAGAAGCAAAAGTACGGAATTGTATGGCGTACTCGCCAACGGAAGAATTACCCTGGACCAGGTTCAGCAAGGCAGTCTCAGCAGAAGAGGCTCGGGCAGGTTCCTCAAAGACACTTCGGACTTCAGCAAAGAAGGACTGGACTGTGGCTGTGGCAGGATCATTGCGGTCTCAGAGCGGTGTGGCCCAAGACAAGGCCTTTCCTGAAAGAAGACTTACTACGAATGCCACCTTAGACCGTTCTGTAGGAAACAAGTCTGACAACATCTCCATATGCAGGGAACACTGAGACAAAAATCCACGGCAGAGTCTGGAGTCCCCATCAAATTTGTCCGGCAGGGACAAGCGGAGGTTAGGAGCGGCCACTCGCTGCGGAGGAGGTGCAGGAGCTGGCGGAGGAGATGGTTGCTGCTGTAGCAGAGGCAGAATTTGCTGTAACATGGCGGTCAATTGCGACAGCTGCTGTCCTTGTTGGGCAATCTGCTGCGATTGCTGAGCGACCACCGTGGGAAGATCAGCGAGACTTGGCAGCGGCACCTCAGCGGGATCCATGGCCGGATCTACTGTCACGATTCGGCTTCCAGGTAGTGGATCCTCTGTGCCAGAGAGGGATTGGCGTGGACCGTGCTAGTGGACCGGTTCTAAGCCACTACTGGTTTTCACCAGAGCCCGCCGCAAAGCGGGATGGTCTTGCTGCGGCGGTAGTGACCAGGTCGTATCCACTAGCAACGGCTCACCTCTCTGGCTGCTGAAGATAGGCGCGGTACAAGGGAGTAGGCAGAAGCAAGGTCAGACGTAGCAGAAGGTCGGGGGCAGGCGGCAAGGTTCGTAGTCAGGATGGGTAGCAGAAGTTCAGGTACACAGGCTTTGGACACACTAAACGCTTTCACTGGCACAAGGCAACAAGATCCGGCAAGGGAGTGCAAGGGAGGAGACTAGATAAAGGCAGGGAGCAGGTGGGAGCCAATTAAGCTAATTGGGCCAGGCACCAATCATTGGTGCACTGGCCCTTTAAGTCTCAGAGAGCTGGCGCGCGCGCGCCCTAGAGAGCGGAGCCGCGCGCGCCAGCACATGACAGCAGGGGACCGGGACGGGTAAGTGACCTGGGATGCGACTCGCGAGCGGGCGCGTCCCGCTGTGCGAATCGCATCCCCAACGGCCAAAACAGTGCAGCGCTCCCGGTCAGCGGGACTGACCGGGGCGCTGCAGGGAGAAAGACGCCGTGAGCGCTCCGGGGAGGAGCGGGGACCCGGAGCGCTAGGCGTAACACTAATCCTGTGTCAGGTTACCACTGTAACCAACCTGTGGACGTTAACGGCAATGAAACCACTTATGCAGCAACATGATGATGAGACTCAACCAACATGTGACCACTATCATCGTCAACCTAAGTCAAGACAAACAAAACCGAGCACACAGAACCAAGCTATGTCCCTAGTGCTAAGTAAACATATGGACACATGATGACGTTGCCGTCGACCTGAAGTTGTGTCAGGTCGCAACTGAACCAATCTGTAGACGAGACAGGCCGGAACATGAATAAAAGATTCAACCAAATCTGTAACTAACAGTATGACCGCCACCCTGAACCAAAACAGGTCGTAACCATAATACACCTATAGACATGGCAATTAAGAATGGAAACATAAAGCTATCCCTGTAGCATAACCCAGCTACTGAAAAAACATAATGTATACAAAATATTATCGCCAACCCAAAGTCGTGTCAGGTTGTACCCAGACTGACCTGCAGATGTGACTGATCTAGCCAAATTAAAGCCTCAACCAACATATATGACTACAATTATCGATGTCCACATGAAACCAAGACAGGTTGTGACCACGATTGACTTATAGCCGTGACAAATCATATTGGAAAATAAAGCTATATCACTGTGCATAACCCCACAACTGAAAAACACTAGGTATAACAACATAGACGCCAACCTGAAATCGTGTCAGGTAGTACCCGGACTGACCTGTAGATATGATTGATCCAGCCGCATTTAAAAAGCCTCAACCAATATAGATAACTATAAGTATCGACATCAACCTGAACCAGAGACAGGTCGTAAGCCTGCTTGACCTGTCGACTTAGCAAGTAATAAACCGAACCCCAGCTATAATTTTCGTCCA
Source organism: Hyla sarda (assembly GCF_029499605.1). Taxonomy (NCBI): domain Eukaryota; kingdom Metazoa; phylum Chordata; class Amphibia; order Anura; family Hylidae; genus Hyla; species Hyla sarda. The sequence continues at coordinate 140,711,927 of NC_079197.1, read as the reverse complement.
TGTTAACAAAATGGTAACCCATGGAATTATCTGTGCAGATTTGCCCAAAGCCATGAAACCCGCGCAGTATCACAGACACGGGTGTATGGTCTAAATACCGTAACATAGTACAGCAAAATATCATGAAACGAGTACCTAATGAACCTATGAATCTATACCGAATAGAACAATCCTGCCCCAAAAATATATGCCTTGCATGACTTCTTGATCCACACGCAGACCATAAAATATAACGTGAGCCCGGCATAATCATCAAGGCCAGATGCACCTCACTAACACTACAACCACATGCTCAAACAACTCACGACCATATACACAGTCAAAACTATACGGGCATATGTATAAAGCTTTGAGCGCGTACACCGAACAGACTATAAACGTGTGGCTAGAAAAACTACACAAGCGAGCATATGCACTGAACAAACTATATAAACAGATACACAGAGCAACTTATCCGCACAGACAGGAATAATGAGTATATCACCTCTTATGTGTCGTAACGTTGTTGCTCTGAAGGCGTGTCAGTAACAACAATTATGCCATGTATCCCCCTGCAGACGTGGCAGGTATAATAGGTATACACAATCTGAGTGTCGTAACGTCGTTGCTCTGAAGGCGTGTCAGTAACAACAATTGTGCAATGTAACGCCCTGCAGATGTGGCAGGCATGATGGGTATACCCCACCTATGTGTCGTAATGTCATTGCTCTGAAGACGTGTCAGTAACAACAACTATGCAATGTATCCCCCTGCAGACGTGGCAGGTATAATGGGTATACACCACCTATGTGTCGTAATGTCGTTGCTCTGAAGACGTGTCAGTAACAACGACTATGCAGTGTATCCCCCTGCAGACGTGGCAGGTATAATGGGTATACACCACCTATGTGTCTTGTTATTGTTGTTCTGAAGGCGTGTCAGTAACAACAATTATGCGACGTACACCCCTGCAGACGTGGCAGGCATAACGGGTATACGCCACCTATGTGTCGTAATGTCATTGCTCTGAAGACGTGTCAGTAATAACAGCTATGCAATGTATCCCCCTGCAGACGTGGCAGGTATAATGGGTATACACTACCTATGTGTCGTGTTATTGTTGTGCTGAAGGCGTGTCAGTAACAATAATGCAATGTACCCCCCCCCTGCTGGCGTGGCAGGCAAAATGGGTATACACCACCTGTAACGCGTTATTGTTCTGAAGACGTGTCAGTAACAACTACACCATGTATCTCCCTGCCTATATACAGATGTACAGAACGACTATGTGCGAAATTGTTGAATAACAGCTTTGCATGGCTGTACCACCAAACTAGATGACCGTATACTCAGGCCAACTATGCGTGTATGCACCATCAAAGCAAACGCACATGTGGCCAATCACAACCGATGACAAAGAATATGCATGCATGTAGTAACTATTAAGACCACGTACCTGCGCACAGGGCAACACCCCATGCGCTGTCCGAGCATGTGCGCGGCACAAACGCCACGAGTGCGCGAACCTCACAAACCCACAGTGCACGTACCGCACACATGTCACAAGCGCACGCACAGCATGAACCCCATGAACACACAAATAATCCAACCCAACAAGCATGTACAGTGTAAATCCTACGAGCGTGAGAAACCCATAGATCTACAAATGTGTGTACAGTACAATTCCTACAAGCACGTGTACAGTATGAATCCTACAAGCATGTGTACAGCATATCCTACTAGTGTGTGTACAGCAAAAATCCTACAAGTGTGTGTACAGCATAAATCCTACAAGCATGTACAAGCATGTGTACAGTATAAATGGTACAAGCATGAATCTTAAAAGTATGCACAAGCGTGTGTACAGTATAAATCCTACAAGCGAGTGAACAGTATAAACGCCACAAGCATGTGTACAGCATGAATCCTACGAGCGTGTGTACAGTATAAATCCTACAAATGTGTGTATAGTATGAATGCTACGAACGTGTGTACAGCACTTATGAGGGCATGTGCACAGAACAACTATATGGCCGTATGCGCAGAATTATTGGAGCGAACAAATTATATGAGTATGCACAAAAACAACTATATGCAGTGACCAACTATATATGCAGTGACCAACTATATATGCAGTGACCAACTATATGTGCAGTGACCAACTATATGTGCAGTGACCAACTATATATGCAGTGACCAACAATATATGCAGTGACCAACTATATATGCAGTGACCAACTCTATATGCAGTGACCAACTATATATGCAGTCATCAACTATATATGCAGACCAACTATATATGCAGTGACCAACAATATATGCAGTGACCAACAATATATGCAGTGACCAACGATATATGCAGTGACCAACTATATATGCAGTGACCAACTATATATGCAGTGACCAACAATATACGCAGTGACCAACTATATATGCAGTGACCAACTATATATGCGGTGACCAACAAATATGCAGTGACCAACTATATGACCGTACAGATACCCAACAATTATGAACTGTACAGATAACCAACAATTATGAACTCACAATACCCCATAGGTCATTGAAAACATGTCCCCTGTGCATGAGGAAACAGCTCCTGAGAGTAAATACCCTAAACAACCGTAGCAGCTTCCCCAAATGACCCAGTGCAGACACCAGGATGGGTTATGGGGCGTTTAAGATAAGAGCTCTCCCCGTGTACTGAAGAACCGATATAGTGAAGTTCCGCCCGGTGGCAACTTCCCAACGTGCCGGCAGCAAGCCGAATCCATACCATTGCTATGAAAAATTACACTTACCCTGTAGTCCACCTCAGATCCGACAGAGCCGCTAATTGCGTGTCACGTGTCACGAGTGCCCGCATAGTAACAGAGGCTGCGGGCGGCGGGCAATGTGGAATATGCTTGTAACATGTAGTTGCCCCGGCTCCCGGTCTCCGCAGCGCCACATACTCACCGCCCGTAGTTGTAAGTCACCAGACCGGGAGCCCCGACAGGCATATTCACCACCCGCACTAACGCTACATCCTACTTCTGGTCAGCTGACTTGCTGACATCACGTGACGAACCCGCGGCGTCAAGCTCGGGTACTGCCGCGGGTTCTTATAGCAAAATCCCGCCCCTCCCACAAATACAGGCTGATAAATCAGCCTTAAAACATATATATTTTTTTAATTTTATCTTTTTCTTGGTCACTGCTCCTGCACTCACATTTAAGCTCAGAAATGTTTTATTTATACAGTTATCACTGAGCACTAGAAACCATGGAATATTTTGTGAGATGTTTCTGCAAGAATTTTCTGGGATGTAAAATTTGGCGCAAAAAAAATCCAATATGGCTGCAAAAAAAAAATTGGGGTGTGAAAATGAATTTTCACATATTTTCAAAGCAGCACAAGAGACCTTTGAAAATGTGAGGAGAAAAAAAAGGTGTGAATCATATCGCTGGAACAGAAATAACATAAGTTTTTGATAATCTCCCACAGAATATCTGGGTTTAAAAAATATGTAATTTTGCTGAACAATCTGTCCCCTTACCTCTATATCAGTGTTTACCAACCAGAATGTCTCTAAGTGTTGCAAAACTTGGCATGCTGGGAGTTGCAGTTTTGCCAAAGCTGGAGGTACCCTGGTTGGTAAACACTGTGTACATGTACCAGAGCTGAGTGTGTGATCATGTACATGTAGCAGAAATTAGTGTGCGACATGTGTATGGAGCAGAGCTGAATGTGTGATTATGTATAAGCACGACCACGCACACACTCAACTCTGCTACGTACACCTGATCACTCACTCAGCTCTACTGCATTTACAAAATCACACACTCAGCTCTGCTACATATACACAATCACACACTCAGCTCTGCTGCATTTACACAATCACACACTCAGCTCTACTGCATTTACACAATCACACACTCAGCTCTGCTACATACACCTGATGACACACTCAGCTCTGCTGCATAAACACAATCACACAGTCAGCTACAGCTACATATACACACACTCACTCAGCACTACTGCATATACACACACTCACACTCAGCTCTACTGCATTTACACAATCACACACTCAGCTTTGCTACATACACCTGATCACACACTCAGCTCTGCTGCATATACACAATCACACACTCGGCTACAGCTACATATACACACACTCACTCAGCACTACTGCATATACACACACTCACACTCAGCTTTACTACATATACACACAATCACACATATACATTGGGGGAAATTTATCCTTGTTGTAGGTACATGTTTTTTGTAGATTGTTTTGGTTGGTCTAAATTTGGTGCATTTGCAAGGCACAGGATAAATTTTGTTCAAAGTTCTAAATCTCCACACAGTTCTATTTGGACACCTGAGCTGCACCTCTCAGGAAAAATGGACGTAGGGATTTTGTTCTATTGCTTTGACACTCGGATTTCATTGAGGTTTTTTGTTCACCAGTAAAAACGCCAGAAAAACTCACAGCTTTTTCCTGCGTTTATTCAGTTTTTCTTGCGTTCTTTCCTTGCGTTTTTGCTGGTGTGTGGAAACAATCATTTTTGTATCCTGTGGCAATTTTTTTTACTGCCTTCAGGCACCACTCCATGGGTCGGATGCAGAGCGCCCGGTCCACAGAGTGTAAGGAGGTGAGGAGTGATATATAGCGTATACAGGGTGCAGAGCATCACTACTTACCTACGCCAGCTGTATAGAATACTGGGGTGCATAGTGTACCCAGGTATACCATCCAGGAGCCCAGCAAGGAAAGAGTTAACTCACACTGCTGCTGAAGCAGCAGAACTACGGTTCTAGGTCCGGTCAGGAAACCGCATACGGGTCAAAAATGAGCCGATCGGAGTCACCGTTTGACTCCGGTCAGCTCATTAAAGTAAATAGAGTTCAGTGCTGGTCCGGCTGGGGTACGAGAGAGGCGGGTACAACCTCTTAATCTCTCTCAGATGATCCTACTTCAGGGTTAACACTCTGTAGTCCCTGTGCTGCTTCAGCAATTCTTATTCAGGTGCTATTCATGTCATGGATAGTACTTGTCTGTCCCCCGGCTCCAGCTGTCTCTTCTGCTGTCCCCTCTAAGGCTGAGTTCACATCACGTTTTTGCCAGACTGTTTTCAATCCGTTTTTCTAAAGAAAACCATATGGCAAAAAAACGGATGGAACAGTATGGAAAAAAGTAAACCGTATGCATTTTTAAACTGTATACTGTTTTTAAAAGTGCATACAGTTCCGTCCGTTTTTGAAAATTTTGTCCATTTTTACTGGGAGGGGTCTTGGGTGGGGACTTTAGGATGCAAATGCGCATGTGCAAAGAAAAACTGTATGTTTTCCCGCATGGAACCGTATACATGTGCGTTTTCCATTGACTTCCATGTTAAAAAAAACGTATGCGATTGCAGTACGGTTATTAAACTGGAGACAAAATCGTAGTCAACCACGGTTTTGACTCCGATGTAAAAACCGTACTGCAACCGCATACGTTTTTTTTTTTAAATGGGCGTCAATGGAAAACGCACATGTATACGGTTCCATACGTGAAAACATATACGGTTTTTACTTTGCACATGTGCATTTGCACCCTAATGTCCCCACCCAAGATCCCTCCCATTTTCAAAAACGTGTGTTTTTTTTTTTTTTAAATGGATGGAACTATATGCACTTTTAAAAACAGTATACGGTTTAAAAGCGCATATGGTTTACTTTTTCACGTACTGTTCCATCCGTTTTTTTGCCATACGATTTTCTTTAGAAAAAACGATTGAAAATAGTATGGTAAAAATGTGATGTGAACCCAGCCTAAACCAGTGTTTCCCAACCAGGGGTGCCTCCAGCTGTCGCAAAACTGCAACTCCCAGCATGGCTGGAAGTTGCAGTTTTGCAACAGCTGGAGGTGCTCTGGTTGGGAAAAACTGGTATAGTATATGGTGCAACATTCCGGGAATCTGATTGGTTGGATCCATTCCAGGAGTCGGATTGGTTGGATAAATACCGACCATTGCATTGCCAGTATTTTTTTATATAAAAATACCGGCAGGGTCGGCAAAGTAAAGGCTGTGCCGGTAAAATACTGGCCTGGTGGCTGATGTCGCTCCATGTGGCTCTATGGTGGCTGATGTCGCTCTCACATCTCTCCACCAGTGGTGTGTCCTCACACAAGCCACGAATGCTGATGTCACAGCTCACACCGGCAGTACACAGTCATCACTTTCCGCCTATTTTAAAATAAGCATATAGACCACGGGTCTCAAACTGGTGGCCCTCCAGATGATGCAAAACTTCAACTCCCAGCATGCCTGCACATGCCCAGACAGACATTTTCTGCAGCTAATGGTTGTCGGGAATGCTGGGAGTTAAAGTTTTGCAACACCTGGAGGGCCACCAGTTTGAGACCCCTGATGTAGACCCAACAATGTAATGGTCATAGAAAAAGTTCCTCATGCTATTACCTGTTTACTACCAAATAGCCTCATGGTCAGACTTCCCTGCCACCGTGTTTTGTCAAACAGCACGCATACCCCAGCAATAAACCACATATACGTTGTGCACAGTACTTTAAAGGGGTATTCTGGTGGAAAACTTTTTTTTTTTTTGTACGTCAACTGGTGCCAGAAAGTTTAACAGATTTGTAAATTACTTCTATTAAAAAAAAAAAATCTTAATCCTTCCAGTATTTATTAGCGGCTGTATTCTCCAGAGGTTATTTTCTTTTTGGATTTCTTTTCTGTCACGACCACAGTGCTTTCTGCTGACACCTCCGTCCATGTCAGGAACTGTCTGGAGTAGAAGCAAATTCCCATCTTAAAGGGGTACTCCGGCCCTGAGACATCTTATCCCCTATCCAAAGGAGTAGAGGAGTGTAGAGGAGTGTATATGGGTGACAGATGGGTGTAGAGTAGTGTACATGGGTGAAAGTGGCGTGTAGAGGAGTGTACATGGGTGACTGGTGTGTAGAGGGGTGACAGGGGAGTGTATATGGGTGACAGAAGGGTGTAGAGGAGTGTACATGGGTGACAGAGGGGTGTAGAGGAGTGTACATGGGGGACAGAGGAGTGTGGAGGAGTGTACATGGGGGACAGAGGGGTGTAGAGGAGTGTACATTGGTGGCAGAGGGGTGTAGAGGAGTGTTCATGGGTGGCAGATGGGTGTAGAGGAGTGTATATGGGTGACAGAGGGGTGTAGAGGGTTATGGGTGACAGATGGGTGTAGAGGAGTGTACATGGGTGAAAGTGGGGTGAAGAGGAGTGTACATGGGTGACAGAAGGGTGTAGAGGAGTGTACATGGGGGAAAGAGGGGTGTAGAGGAGTGTACATGGGTGACAGAGGGGTGTAGAGGAGTGTACATTGGTGGCAGAGGAGTGTAGAGGAGTGTTCATGGGTGGCAGATGGGTGAAGAGGAGTGTATATGGGTGACAGAGGGGTGTAGAGGTTTATGGGTGACAGATGGGTGTAGAGGAGTGTACATGGGTGAAAGTGGCGTGTAGAGGACTGTACATGGGTGACTGGTGTGTAGAGGAGTGTACATGGGTGACAGAGGAGTGTAGAGGAGTGTACATGGGTGTCAGAGGGGTGTATAGGAGTGTACATGGGTGACAGAGGAGTGTAGAGGAGTGTACATGTGTGGCAGAGGGGTGTAGAGGAGTGTACATGGGTGGCAGAGGGGTGTAGAGGAGTGAACATGGGTGACATAGGGGTGTAGAGGAGTGTACATGGGTGACAAAGGGGTGTAGAGGAATGTACATGGGAGGCTGAGGGGTGTAGAGGAGTGTACATGGGTGACATAGGGGTGTAGAGGAGTGAATATGGGTGACAGAGGGGTGTAGAGAAGTGTACATGGGTGACAGAGGGGTGTAGAGGTGTGTACATGGGTGACAGGGGTGTAGAGGAATGTACATGGGTGACAGAGGGGTGTAGAGGAGTGTATATGGATGACAGAGGAGTGTACATGGGTGGCAGAGGGGTGAAGAGGAGTGTACATGGGAGACAGATGGTTGTAGAGGGGTGACAGAGGGGTGTACAGGGGTGACAGATGGGTGTAGAGGAGAGTACATGGGTGAAAGGGGCGTGTAGAGGACTGTACATGGGTGACTGGTGTGTAGAGGGGTGACAGAGGAGTGTAGAGGGGTGACAGAAGGGTGTAGAGGAGTGTACATGGGTGACAGAGGGGTGTAGAGGAGTGTACATGGGTGACAGAGGGGGGTAGAGGAGTGTACATGGATGACAGAGGGGTGTAGAGGAGTGTACATGGATGACAAAGGGGTATAGAGGAGTGTACATGGGAGACAGATGGGTGTAGAGGGGTGACAGAGGGGTGTACAGGGGTGACAGAGGGGTGTAGAGGAGTGTACATGGGTGTCAGAGGGGTATAGAGGAGTCTACATGGGTGACAGAGGGGTGTAGAGGAGTGTACATGGGTGTCAGAGGGGTGTAGAGGAGTGTACATGGGTGACAGAGGGGTGTAGAGGGGAGTACATGGGTGGCAGAGGGGTGTAATGGAGTGTACATGGGTGACAGGGGTGTAGAGGGGTGACAGGGGTGTACATGGGTGACAGAGGGGTGTAGAGGAGTGTACATGGGTGTCAGAGGGGTGTAGAGGAGTGTACATGGGTGACAGAGGGGTGTAGAGGAATGTCTATGGGTGTCAGAGGGGTGTAGAGGAGTGTACATGGGTGTCAGAGGGGTGTAGAGGAGTGTACATGGGTGACAGAGGGGTGTAGAGGGGAGTACATGGGTGGCAGAGGGGTGTAATGGAGTGTATATGGGTGACAGAGGGGTGTAGAGGGGTGACAGGGATGTACATGGGTGACAGAGGGGTGTAGAGGAGTGTACATGGGTGTCAGAGGGGTGTAGAGGAGTGTACATGGGTGACAGAGGGGTGTAGAGGAATCTATATGGGTGTGAGAGGGGTGTAGAGGAGTGTACATGGGTGACAGAGGGGTGGAGAGGAGTGTACATGGGTGACAGAGGGGTGTAGAGGAGTGTACATGGGTGTCAGAGGGGTGTAGAGGAGTGCACATGGGTGACAGAGGGGTGTAGAGGAGTGTATATGGGTGTCATAGGGGTGTAGAGGAGTGTACATGGGTGACAGAGTTGTGTGGAGGAGTTTACATGGGTGACAGAAGGGTGTAGAGGAGTGTACATGGGTGACAGAGGGGAGTAGAGGAGTGTACATGGGTGGCAGGGGGTGTAGAGGAGTGTACAAGGGTGGCAGAGGGGTGTAGAGGAGTGTACATGGATGGCAGAGGGGTGTAGAGGAGTGTACATGGGTCAAAGTGGGATGAAGAGGAGTGTACATGAGTGACGGAGGGGTGTAGAGCAGTGTACATGGGTGACAAAGGGGTGTATAGGAGTGTACATGGGTGATAGAGGGGTGTAGAGGAGTGCACATGGGTGACATAGGGGTGTAGAGGAGTGTACATGGGTGACAGAGGGGTGTAGACGAGTGTACATGGGTGACAGAGGGGTGTAGAGGAGTGTACATGGGTGACAGAGGGGTGTGGAGGAGTGTACATGGGTGACATAGGGGTGTAGAGGAGTGTACATGGGTGACAGGGGTGTAGAGGAGTGTACATGGGTGACAGAGGGGTGTAGAGGAGTGTATATGGGTGACAGAGGGGTATAGAGGAGTGTGCATGGGGGACAAATGGGTATAGAGGAGTGTACATGGGTGACAGAGGGGTGTAGAGGAGTTTACATGGGTTTCAGAGGGGTGACAGGGGTGTAGAGGAATGTATATGGGTGTCAGAGGGGTGTAGAGGAGTGTAGAGGGGTGACAGAGGGGTGTGGAGGAGTTTCCATGGGTGACAGAAGGGTGTAGAGGAGTGAACATGGGTGGCAGAGGGGTGTAGAGGAGTGAACATGGGTGACAGAGGGGTGTAGAGAAGTGTACATGGGTGACAGAGGGGTGTAGAGGTGTGTACATGGGTGACAGGGGTGTAGAGGAATGTACATGGGTGACAGAGGGGTGTAGAGGAGTGTATATGGATGACAGAGGAGTGTACATGGGTGGCAGAGGGGTGAAGAGGAGTGTACATGGGAGACAGATGGTTGTAGAGGGGTGACAGAGGGGTGTACAGGGGTGACAGATGGGTGTAGAGGAGAGTACATGGGTGAAAGGGGCGTGTAGAGGACTGTACATGGGTGACTGGTGTGTAGAGGGGTGACAGAGGAGTGTAGAGGGGTGACAGAAGGGTGTAGAGGAGTGTACATGGGTGACAGAGGGGTGTAGAGGAGTGTACATGGGTGACAGAGGGGGTAGAGGAGTGTACATGGATGACAGAGGGGTGTAGAGGAGTGTACATGGATGACAAAGGGGTATAGAGGAGTGTACATGGGAGACAGATGGGTGTAGAGGGGTGACAGAGGGGTGTACAGGGGTGACAGAGGGGTGTAGAGGAATGTACATGGGTGTCAGAGGGGTATAGAGGAGTCTACATGGGTGACAGAGGGGTGTAGAGGAGTGTACATGGGTGTCAGAGGGGTGTAGAGGAGTGTACATGGGTGACAGAGGGGTGTAGAGGGGAGTACATGGGTGGCAGAGGGGTGTAATGGAGTGTACATGGGTGACAGGGGTGTAGAGGGGTGACAGGGGTGTACATGGGTGACAGAGGGGTGTAGAGGAGTGTACATGGGTTTCAGAGGGGTGTAGAGGAGTGTACATGGGTGATAGAGGGGTATAGAGGAGTCTACATGGGTGACAGAGGGGTGTAGAGGAGTGTACATGGGTGTCAGAGGGGTGTAGAGGAGTGTACATGGGTGACAGAGGGGTGTAGAGGGGAGTACATGGGTGGCAGAGGGGTGTAATGGAGTGTACATGGGTGACAGGGGTGTAGAGGGGTGACAGGGGTGTACATGGGTGACAGAGGGGTGTAGAGGAGTGTACATGGGTGTCAGAGGGGTGTAGAGGAGTGTACATGGGTGACAGAGGGGTGTAGAGGAATGTCTATGGGTGTCAGAGGGGTGTAGAGGAGTGTACATGGGTGTCAGAGGGGTGTAGAGGAGTGTACATGGGTGACAGAGGGGTGTAGAGGGGAGTACATGGGTGGCAGAGGGGTGTAATGGAGTGTATATGGGTGACAGAGGGGTGTAGAGGGGTGACAGGGATGTACATGGGTGACAGAGGGGTGTAGAGGAGTGTACATGGGTGTCAGAGGGGTGTAGAGGAGTGTACATGGGTGACAGAGGGGTGTAGAGGAATGTATATGGGTGTGAGAGGGGTGTAGAGGAGTGTACATGGGTGATAGAGGGGTGGAGAGGAGTGTACATGGGTGACAGAGGGGTGAAGAGGAGTGTACATGGGTGTCAGAGGGGTGTAGAGGAGTGTACATGGGTGACAGAGGGGTGTAGAGGAGTGTATATGGGTGTCATAGGGGTGTAGAGGAGTGTACATGGGTGACAGAGTTGTGTGGAGGAGTTTACATGGGTGACAGAAGGGTGTAGAGGAGTGTACATGGGTGACAGAGGGGTGTAGAGGAGTGTACAGAGGGGTGTAGAGGAGTGTACATGGGTGACAGAGGGGTATAGAGGAGTGTACATGGGTGGCAGGGGGTGTAGAGGAGTGTACAAGGGTGGCAGAGGGGTGTAGAGGAGTGTACATGGATGGCAGAGGGGTGTAGAGGAGTGTACATGGGTCAAAGTGGGATGAAGAGGAGTGTACATGAGTGACGGAGGGGTGTAGAGCAGTGTACATGGGTGACAAAGGGGTGTATAGGAGTGTACATGGGTGATAGAGGGGTGTAGAGGAGTGCACATGGGTGACATAGGGGTGTAGAGGAGTGTACATGGGTGGCAGAGGGGTGTAGAGGAGTGAACATGGGTGACAGAGGGGTGTAGACGAGTGTACATGGGTGACAGAGGGGTGTAGAGGAGTGTACATGGGTGACAGAGGGGTGTGGAGGAGTGTACATGGGTGACATAGGGGTGTAGAGGAGTGTACATGGGTGACAGGGGTGTATAGGAGTGTACATGGGTGACAGAGGGGTGTAGAGGAGTGTATATGGGTGACAGAGGGGTATAGAGGAGTGTGCATGGGGGACAAATGGGTATAGAGGAGTGTACATGGGTGACAGAGGGGTGTAGAGGAGTTTACATGGGTTTCAGAGGGGTGACAGGGGTGTAGAGGAATGTATATGGGTGACAGAGGGGTGTAGAGGAGTGTAGATGGGTGACAGAGGGGTGTGGAGGAGTTTACATGGGTGACAGAAGGGTGTAGAGGAGTGTACATGGGTGACAGAGGGGTGTAGAGGAGTGTACATGGGTGATAGAGGGGTGTAGAGGAGTGTACATGGGTGACAGAGGGGTGTAGAAGAGTGTACATGGGTGGCAGGGGGTGTAGAGGAGTGTACAAGAGTGGCAGAGGGGTGTAGAGTAGTGTACATGGATGGCAGAGGGGTGTAGAGGAGTGTACATGGGTGACAGAGGGGTGTAGAGGAGTGTACATGGGTGGCAGAGGGGTGTAGAGGAGTGTACATGGGTGACAGAGGGGTGTAGAGGAGTGTACATGGGTGACAGAGGGGTGTAGAGGAGTGTATATGGGTGACAGAGGAGTGTAGAGGAGTGTACATGGGTGGCAGAGGGGTGTAAAGGAGTGTACATGGGTGACATAGGGGTGAAGAGGAGTGTACAAGGGTGGCAGAGGGGTGTAGAGGAGTGAACATGGGTGACAAAGGGGTGTAGAGGAGTGTATATGGGTGGCAGATGGGTGTAGAGGAGTGTACATGGGTGACATAGGGGTGTAGAGGAGTGTACATGGGTGGCAGAGGGGTGTAGAGGAGTGAACATGGGTGACAGAGGGGTGTTGAGGAATGTACATGGGAGGCTGAGGGGTGTAGAGGAGTGTACATGGGTGACAGAGGAGTGTAGAGGAGTGTACATGAGTGACAGAGGGGTGTAGAGGAGTGTACATGGGTGGCAGAGGGGTGTAGAGGAGTGAACATGGGTGACGGAGGGGTGTAGAGGAGTGTACATGGGTGACAGAGGGGTGTAGAGGAGTGTACATGGGTGACAGAGGGTTGTAGAGGAGTGTACATGGGTTTCAGAGGGGTGACAGGGGTGTAGAGGAGTGTATATGGGTGTCAGAGGGGTGTAGAGGAGTGTACATGGGTGACAGAGGGGTGTGGAGGTGTTTACATGGGTGACAGAAGGGTGTAGAGGAGTGTACATGGGTGACAGAGGGGTGTAGAGGTGTTTACATGGGTGACAGAAGGGTGTAGAGGAGTGTACATGGGTGACAGAGGGGTGTAGAGGAGTGTACAAGGGTGGCAGGGGGTGTAGAGGAGTGTACAAGGGTGGCAGAGGGGTGTAGAGTAGTGTACATGGATGGCAGAGGGGTGTAGAGGAGTGTACATGGGTCAAAGTGGGATGTAGAGGAGTGTACATGGGAGGCTGAGGGGTGTAGAGGAATGTACATGGGTGACAGAGGGGTGTAGAGGAGTGTACATGGGTGACAGAGGGGTGTAGAGGAGTGTACATGGGTGACTTAAGGGTATGTGTACTGTGGACTGTGTACTGCACCTAATGTGGGGAACCACTGTATACTGTACCTAATGTGGGGAACTACTGTATACTGCACCTAATGTCGGGGACTAATTTATACTGCACCTAATGTGGGGGACTACTGTATACTGCACCTAATGTGGGGAACTGCTTTATACTGCACCTAATGTCGGGGACTACTGTATACTGCACCTAATGTGAGGGACTACTGTATACTGCACCTAATGTGGGGGACTACTGTATACTGCACCTAATGTGTGGTAACTACTGTATACTGCACCTAATGTGGGGGACTACTGTATACTGCACCTAATGTGGGGAACTACTTTATACTCCACCTAATGTGGGGGACTACTGTATACTGCACCTAATGTGGGGAACTACTTTATACTGCACCTAATGTGGGGGACTACTGTATGTATACTGCACCTAATGTGGGGGACTACTGTATACTGCAACTTATGTGGGGACTACTGTATACTGCTCCTAATGTGGGGGACTACTGTATACTGCACCTAATGTGTGGGACTACTGTATACTGCACCTAATGTGGGGGACTACTGTATACTGCACCTAATGTGTGGGACTACTGTATGTATACTGCACCTAATGTGGGGGACTACTGTATACTGCAACTTATGTGGGGGACTACTGTATACTGCTCCTAATGTGGGGGACTACTGTATACTGCACCTAATGAGTGGGACTACTGTATACTGCACCTAATGTGGGGGACTACTGTATACTGCACCTAATGTGGGGAACTACTTTATACTGCACCTAATGTGGGGGACTACTGTATACTGCACCTAATGTGGGGGACTACTGTATACTGCACCTAATGTGGGGGACTACTGTATACTGCACCTAATGTGCGGGACTACTGTATACTGCACCTAATGAGGGGAACTACTTTATACAGCAACTAATGTGGGGGACTACTGGATACTACACCTAATATGGGGGACTACTTTATACTGCACCTAATGTGTTGTAACTACTGTATACTGCTCCTAATGTGGGGAACTACTTTATACTGCACCTAATGTGGGGGACTACTGTATACTGCACCTAATGTGGGGGACTACTGTATACTGCACCTAATGTGTGGTAACTACTGTATACTGCACCTAATGTGGGGGACTACTGTATACTGCACCTAATGTGGGGGACTACTTTATACTGCACCTAATGTGGGGAACTACTTTATACTGCACCTAATGTGGGGGACTACTGTATGTATACTGCACCTAATGTGGGGGACTACTGTATACTGCTCCTAATGTGGGGGACTACTGTATACTGCACCTAATGTGTGGGACTACTGTATACTGCACCTAATGTGGGGAACTACTTTATACTTCACCTAATGTGGGGGACTACTGTATACTGCACCTAATGTGTGGGACTACTGTATGTATACTGTAGAGGAGTGTACATGGGTGACAGAGGTGTGTAGAGTAGTGTACATGGGTGACAGAGGGGTGTAGAGGAGTGTACATGGGTGACAGAGGGGTGTAGAGGAGTGTATATGGGTGACAGAGGAGTGTAGAGGAGTGTACATGGGTGGCAGAGGGGTGTAATGGAGTGTACATGGGTGACAGGGGTGTAGAGGGGTGACAGGGGTGTACATGGGTGACAGAGGGGTGTAGAGGAGTGTACATGGGTGTCAGAGGGGTGTAGAGGAGTGTACATGGGTGACATAGGGGTGAAGAGGAGTGTACAAGGGTGGCAGAGGGGTGTAGAGGAGTGAACATGGGTGACAAAGGGGTGAAGAGGAGTGTATATGGGTGGCAGATGGGTGTAGAGGAGTGTACATGGGTGACATAGGGGTGTAGAGGAGTGTACATGGGTGGCAGAGGGGTGTAGAGGAGTGAACATGGGTGACAGAGGGGTGTAGAGGAATGTACATGGGAGGCTGAGGGGTGTAGAGGAGTGTACATGGGTGACAGAGGAGTGTAGAGGAGTGTACATGGGTGGCAGAGGGGTGAAGAGGAGTGAACATGGGTGACGGAGGGGTGTAGAGGAGTGTACATGGGTGACAGAGGGGTGTAGAGGAGTGTACATGGGTGACAGAGGGTTGTAGAGGAGTGTACATGGGTTTCAGAGGGGTGACAGGGGTGTAGAGGAGTGTATATGGGTGTCAGAGGGGTGTAGAGGAGTGTATATGGGTGACAGAGGGGTGTGGAGGTGTTTACATGGGTGACAGAAGGGTGTAGAGGAGTGTACATGGGTGACAGAGGGGTGTAGAGGTGTTTACATGGGTGACAGAAGGGTGTAGAGGAGTGTACATGGGTGACAGAGGGGTGTAGAGGAGTGTACATGGGTTACAGAGGGGTGTAGAGGAGTGTACATGGGTGACAGAGGGGTGTAGAGGAGTGTACAAGGGTGGCAGGGGGTGTAGAGGAGTGTACAAGGGTGGCAGAGGGGTGTAAAGTAGTGTACATGGATGGCAGAGGGGTGTAGAGGAGTGTACACGGGTCAAAGTGGGATGTAGAGGAGTGTACATGGGAGGCTGAGGGGTGTAGAGAAATGTACATGGGTGACAGAGGGGTGTAGAGGAGTGTACATGGGTGACAGAGGGGTGTAGAGGAGTGTACATGGGTGACAGAGGGGTGTAGAGGAGTGTACATGGGTGACAGAGGGGTGTAGAGGAGTGTACATGGGTCAAAGTGGGATGTAGAGGAGTGTACATGGGAGGCTGAGGGGTGTAGATGAATGTACATGGGTGACAGAGGGGTGTAGAGGAGTGTACATGGATGACAGAGAGGTGTAGAGGAGTTTACATGGGTGACTTAAGGGTATGTGTACTGTGGACTGTGTACTGCACCTAATGTGGGGAACCACTGTATACTGTACCTAATGTGGGGAACTACTGTATACTGCACCTAATGTGGGGGACTAATTTATACTGCACCTAATGTGGGGGACTACTGTATACTGCACCTAATGTGGGGAACTGCTTTATACTGCACCTAATGTCGGGGACTACTGTATACTGCACCTAATGTGAGGGACTACTGTATACTGCACCTAATGTGGGGGACTACTGTATACTGCACCTAATGTGTGGTAACTACTGTATACTGCACCTAATGTGGGGGACTACTGTATACTGCACCTAATGTGGGGAACTACTTTATACTCCACCTAATGTGGGGGACTACTGTATACTGCACCTAATGTGGGGAACTACTTTATACTGCACCTAATGTGGGGGACTACTGTATGTATACTGCACCTAATGTGGGGGACTACTGTATACTGCAACTTATGTGGGGACTACTGTATACTGCTCCTAATGTGGGGGACTACTGTATACTGCACCTAATGTGTGGGACTACTGTATACTGCACCTAATGTGGGGGACTACTGTATACTGCACCTAATGTGTGGGACTACTGTATGTATACTGCACCTAATGTGGGGGACTACTGTATACTGCAACTTATGTGGGGGACTACTGTATACTGCTCCTAATGTGGGGGACTACTGTATACTGCACCTAATGTGTGGGACTACTGTTTACTGCACCTAATGTGGGGGACTACTGTATACTGCACCTAATGTGGGGAACTACTTTATACTGCACCTAATGTGGGGGACTACTGTATACTGTACCTAATGTGGGGGACTACTGTATACTGCACCTAATGTGGGGGACTACTGTATACTGCACCTAATGTGCGGGACTACTGTATACTGCACCTAATGAGGGGAACTACTTTATACAGCAACTAATGTGGGGGACTACTGGATACTACACCTAATATGGGGGACTACTTTATACTGCACCTAATGTGTTGTAACTACTGTATACTGCTCCTAATGTGGGGAACTACTTTATACTGCACCTAATGTGGGGGACTACTGTATACTGCACCTAATGTGGGGGACTACTGTATACTGCACCTAATGTGTGGTAACTACTGTATACTGCACCTAATGTGGGGGACTACTGTATACTGCACCTAATGTGGTGGACTACTTTATACTGCACCTAATGTGGGGAACTACTTTATACTGCACCTAATGTGGGGGACTACTGTATGTATACTGCACCTAATGTGGGGGACTACTGTATACTGCAACTTATGTGGGGGACTACTGTATACTGCTCCTAATGTGGGGGACTACTGTATACTGCACCTAATGCGTGGGACTACTGTATACTGCACCTAATGTGGGGAACTACTTTATACTTCACCTAATGTGGGGGACTACTGTATACTGCACCTAATGTGTGGGACTACTGTATGTAT
The DNA here is from genome assembly GCF_029499605.1 of Hyla sarda. Taxonomy (NCBI): domain Eukaryota; kingdom Metazoa; phylum Chordata; class Amphibia; order Anura; family Hylidae; genus Hyla; species Hyla sarda. The sequence goes on along the minus strand of NC_079197.1, from coordinate 140,694,185 downwards.
ACTGCACCTAATGTGGGGGACTACTGTATGTATACTGCACCTAATGTGGGGGACTACTGTATACTGCAACTTATCTGGGGGACTACTGTATACTTCTTCTAATGTGGGGGACTACTGTATACTGCACCTAATGTGTGGGACTACTGTATATTGCTTCTAATGTGGGGGAACTACTGTATACTGCACCTAATGTGTGGGACTACTGTATACTGCACCTAATGTGGGGGACTACTGTATACTGCACCTAATGAGTGGGACTACTGTATACTGCACCTAATGTGGGGAACTACTTTATACTGCACCTAATGTGGGGGACTACTGTATACTGCACCTAATGTGGGGGACTACTGTATACTGCACCTAATGTGGGGAACTACTTTATACTGCAACTAATGTGGGGGACTACTGTATGTATACTGCACCTAATGTGGGGGACTACTGTATACTGCAACTTATGTGGGGGACTACAGTATACCGCTCCTAATGTGGGGACTACTGTATGCTGCACCTAATGTGTGGGACTACTGTATATTGCTCCTAATGTGGGGGAACTACTGTATACTGCACCTAATATGTGGGACTACTGTATACTGCACCTAATGTGGGGGACTACTGTATACTGCACCTAATGAGTGGGACTAATGTATACTGCACCTAATGTGGGGGACTACTGTATACTGCACCTAATGTGGGGGACTACTGTATACTGCACCTAATGAGGGGAACTACTTTATACTGCACCTAATGTGGGGGACTACTGTATACTGCACCTAATGTGGGGGACTACTTTATACTGCACCTAATGTGGGGTAACTACTGTATAGTGCACCTAATGTGGGGAACTACTTTATACTGTACCTAATGTGGGGGACTACTGTATACTGCACCTATTGTGAGGAACTACTTTATACTGCAACTAATGTGGGGGACTACTGTATGTATACTGCACCTAATGTGGGGGACTACTGTATACTGCAACTTATGTGGGGGACTACTGTATACTGCTCCTAATGTGGGGGACTACTGTATACTGCACCTAATGTGTGGGACTACTGTTTATTGCTCCTAATGTGGGGGAACTACTGTATACTGCACCTAATGAGGGGAACTACTTTATACTGCACCTAATGTGGGGGACTACTGTATACTGCACCTAATGTGGGGGTCTACTTTATACTGCACCTAATGTGGGGTAACTACTGTATACTGCACCTAATGTGGGGAATTACTTTATACTGCACCTAATGTGGGGGACTACTGTATACTGCACCTAATGTGGGAAACTACTTTATACTGCAACTAATGTGGGGGACTACTGTATGTATACTGCACCTAATGTGGGGGACTACTGTATACTGCAACTTATGTGGGAGACTGCTGTATACTGCTCCTAATGTGGGGGACGACTGTATACTGCACCTAATGTGTGGGACTACTGTATACTGCACCTAATGTGGGGAACTACTTTATACTGCACCTACTGTGGGGGACTACTGTATACTGCACCTAATGTGTGGGATTACTGTATGTATACTGCACCTAATGTGGGGGACTACTGTATGTATACTGCACCTAATGTGGGGGACGACTGTATACTGCAACTTATGTGGGGGACTACTGTATACTGCTCCTAATGTGGGGGACTACTGTATACTGCACCTAATGTGTGGGACTACTGTATATTGCTCCTAATGTGGAGGAACTACTGTATACTGCACCTAATGTGGGGGACTACTGTATACTGCACCAAATGTGCGGGACTACTGTATACTGCACCTAATGTGGGGGACTACTGTATACTGCACCTAATGTGGGGTACTACTTTATACTGCACCTAATGAGGGGAACTACTGTATGTATACTGCACCTAATGTGTGAGACTACTTTATACTGCACCTAATGTGGGGAACTCCTTTATACTGCACCTAATGAGGGGAACTACTGTATGTATACTGCACCCAATGTGGGGGACTACTTTATACTACACCTAATGTGGGGAACTACTTTATACTGCACCTAATGTGAGGGACTACTGTATACTGCACCTAATGTGGAGGACCACTGTATGCATACTGCACCTATTGTGGGGGACTACTGTATACTGCACCTAATGTGGGGAACTACTTTATACTGCACCTAATGTGGGGGACTACTGTATACTGCACCTAATGTGGGGAACTACTGTATACTGCACCTAATGTGGGGGACTACTGTATACTGCACCTAATGTGGGGGAATACTGTATACTGCACCTAATGTGGGGGACTACTGTATACTGCACCTAATGTGTGGTAACTACTGTATACTGCACCTAATGTGGGGGACTACTGTATACTGCACCCAATGTGGGGAACTACTTTATACTCCACCTAATGTGGGGGACTACTGTATACTGCACCTAATGTGGAGAACTACTTTATACTGCACCTAATGTGGGGGACTACTGTATGTATACTGCACCTAATGTGGGGGACTACTGTATACTGCAACTTATGTGGGGGACTACTGTATACTGCACCTAATGTGTGGGACTACTGTATACTGCCCCTAATGTGGGGAACTACTTTATACTGCACCTAATGTGGGGGACTACTGTATACTGCACCTAATGTGTGTGACTACTGTATGTATACTGCACCTAATGTGGGGGACTACTGTATACTGCAACTTATGTGGGGGACTACTGTATACTGCTCCTAATGTGGGGGACTACTGTATACTGCACCTAATGAGTGGGACTACTGTATACTGCACCTAATGTGGGGGACTACTGTATACTGCACCTAATGTGGGGAACTACTTTATACTGCACCTAATGTGGGGGACTACTGTATACTGCACCTAATGTGGGGAACTACTGTATACTGCACCTAATGTGGGGGACTACTGTATACTGCACCTAATGTGGGGGACTACTTTATACTGCACCTAATGAGGGGAACTACTGTATGTATACTGCACCTAATGTGTGAGACTACTTTATACTGCACCTAATGTGGGGAACTCCTTTATACTGCACCTAATGAGGGGAACTACTGTATGTATACTGCACCCAATGTGGGGGACTACTTTATACAACACCTAATGTGGGGAACTACTTTATACTGCACCTAATGTGAGGGACTACTGTATACTGCACCTAATGTGGAGGACCACTGTATGCATACTGCACCTATTGTGGGGGACTACTGTATACTGCACCTAATGTGGGGAACTACTTTATACTGCACCTAATGTGGGGGACTACTGTATACTGCACCTAATGTGGGGAACTACTGTATACTGCACCTAATGTGGGGGACTACTGTATACTGCACCTAATGTGGGGGAATACTGTATACTGCACCTAATGTGGGGGACTACTGTATACTGCACCTAATGTGTGGTAACTACTGTATACTGCACCTAATGTGGGGGACTACTGTATACTGCACCCAATGTGGGGAACTACTTTATACTCCACCTAATGTGGGGGACTACTGTATACTGCACCTAATGTGGAGAACTACTTTATACTGCACCTAATGTGGGGGACTACTGTATGTATACTGCACCTAATGTGGGGGACTACTGTATACTGCAACTTATGTGGGGGACTACTGTATACTGCACCTAATGTGTGGGACTACTGTATACTGCACCTAATGTGGGGAACTACTTTATACTGCACCTAATGTGGGGGACTACTGTATACTGCACCTAATGTGTGTGACTACTGTATGTATACTGCACCTAATGTGGGGGACTACTGTATACTGCAACTTATGTGGGGGACTACTGTATACTGCTCCTAATGTGGGGGACTACTGTATACTGCACCTAATGAGTGGGACTACTGTATACTGCACCTAATGTGGGGGACTACTGTATACTGCACCTAATGTGGGGAACTACTTTATACTGCACCTAATGTGGGGGACTACTGTATACTGCACCTAATGTGGGGAACTACTGTATACTGCACCTAATGTGGGGGACTACTGTATACTGCACCTAATGTGCGGGACTACTGTATACTGCACCTAATGAGGGGAACTACTTTATACAGCAACTAATGTGGGGGACTACTGGATACTACACCTAATATGGGGGACTACTTTATACTGCACCTAATGTGTTGTAACTACTGTATACTGCTCCTAATGTGGGGAACTACTTTACACTGCACCTAATGTGGGGGACTACTGTATACTGCACCTAATGTGGGGGACTACTGTATACTGCACCTAATGTGGGGGACTACTGTATACTGCACCTAATGTGGGGGACTACTGTATACTGCACCTAATGTGGGGGACTACTTTATACTGCACCTAATGTGGGGAACTACTTTATACTGCACCTAATGTGGGGGACTACTGTATGTATACTGCACCTAATGTGGGGGACTACTGTATACTGCAACTTATGTGGGGGACTACTGTATACTGCTCCTAATGTGGGGGACTACTGTATACTGCACCTAATGTGTGGGACTACTGTATACTGCACCTAATGTGGGGAACTACTTTATACTTCACCTAATGTGGGGGACTACTGTATACTGCACCTAATGTGTGGGACTACTGTATGTATACTGCACCTAATGTGGGGGACTACTGTATGTATACTGCACCTAATGTGGGGGACTACTGTATACTGCAACTTATGTGGGGGACTACTGTATACTTCTCCTAATGTGGGGGACTACTGTATACTGCACCTAATGTGGGGAACTACTTTATACTGCACCTAATGTGGAGGACTACTGTATACTGCACCTAATGTGGGGAACTACGGTATACTGCACCTAATGTTGGGTACTACCGTATACTGCACCTAATGTGGGGGAACTACTGTATACGGCACCTAATGTGGGGAACTACTTTATACTGCACCTAATGTGGGGGACTACTGTATACTGCACCTAATGTGGGGGGACTACTGTATACTGCACTTAATGTGGGGGGACTACTGTATACTGCACCTAATGTGGGGAACTTTTTTATACTGCACCTAATGTGGGGGTACTACTGTATACTGCACCTAATGTGGGGGGACTACTGTATACTGCACCTAATGTGGTGGACTACTGTATACTGCACCTAATGTGGGGAACTTTTTTATATTGCACCTAATGTGAGGGACTACTGTATACCACACCTAATGTGGGGAACTACTTTATACTGCACCTAATGTGGGGGACTACTGTATACTGCATCTAATGTGGGGGACTACTGTATACTGCACCTAATGTGGGGAACTACTTTATACTGCACCTAATGTGGGGTTCTACTGTATACTGCACCTAATGTGGGGAACTACTTTATACTGCACCTAATGTGGGGGACTACTGTATACTGCACCTAATGTGTGGGACTGCTGTATACTGCACCTAATGTGGGGAACTTCTTTATACTGCACCTAATGTGGGGGACTACTGTATACTGCACCTATTGTGGGGGGACTACTGTATACTGCACCTAATGTGGGGAACTACTTTATACTGCACCTAATGTGGGGGACTAATGTATACTGCACCTAATGTGGGGGACTACTTTATACTGCACCTAATGTGGGGGACTACTTTATACTGCACCTAATGTGGGGAACTACTGTATACTGCACCTAATGTGGGGGACTGCTGTATACTGCACCTAATGTGGGGAACTACTTTTTACTGCACCTTATGTGGGGGACTACTGTATACTGCACCTAATGTGGGGGACTACTGTATACTGCACCTAATGTGGGGAACTACTGTATACTGCACCTAATCTGGGGAACTACTTTATACTGCACCTAATGTTGGGGACTATACTGCACCTAATATGGGGGGTACTATACTGTCTACCTAATGTGGGGGAGCTATACTCTTTACCTAATGTTGGGGACTACTTTATACTGCACCTAATGTGGGGGCACTACTGTATACTGCACCTAATGTTGGATACTACTTTATACTGCACCTAATGTGGGGGGACTACTGTATACTGCACCTAATGTGTGAGACTACTTTATACTGCACCTAATGTGGGGGACTACTGTATGCATACTGCACCTAATGTGGGGGACTACTGTATACTGCACCTATTGTGGGGAACTACTTTACACTGCACCTAATGTGGGGGACTACTCTATTCTGCACCTAATGTGGGGAACTACTGTATACTGCACCTAATGTGGGGGACTACTGTATACTGCACCTAATGTGGGGGACTACTGTATCCTGCATCTAATGTGGGGGACTACTTTATACTGCACCTAATGTGAGGTAACTACTGTATACTGCACCTAATGTGGGAGACTACTGTATACTGCACCTAATATGGGGAACTACGTTATACTGCACCTAATGTGGCGGACTACTGTATACTGCACCTAATGTGGGGAACTACTTTATACTGCACCTAATGTGGTTGACTACTGTATGTATACTGCACCTAATGTGGAGGACTACTGTATACTGCACCTAATGTGGGGGACTACTGTATACTGCACCTAATGTGTGGGACTACTGTATACTGCACCTAATGTGGGGGGACTACTGTATACTGCACCTAATGTGGGGGACTACTGTATACTGCACCTAATGTGGGGGACTACTGTATACTGCACCTAATGTGGGGGACTACTGTATACTGCACCTAATGTGGGGGACTACTGTATACTGCACCTAATGTGGGGGACTACTGTATACTGCACCTAATGTGGCGGAACTACTGTATACTGCACCTAATGTGGGGGAACTACTGTATACTGCACCTAATGTGGGGGAACTACTGTATACTGCACCTAATGTGGGGGGATTACTGTATACTGCACCTAATGTGGGGGACCATACTGCACCTAATGTGGGGGAACTATACTGCACCTTATATGGGGGAACTATACTGCACCTAATGTGGGGGACTATACTGCACCTAATATGGGGGGAACTATACTGCCAACCTAATGTGGGGGAGCTATACTCTTTACCTAATGTTGGGGTTACTATACTGTCTACCTAATGTGGGGGATCATACTGCCTACCTAATGTGGGGGACTATAAAAAATATAAAATTGTACTATTCTGATCCCTATATCTCTTATTTTTCTGTATATGGGGATGTATGAGGTCATTTTTTGCGCTGTGATTTGTTGTTTTTATCGGTACTGTTTTTGTTTTGATGGGAATTCTCAATTGCTTTTTAGATATTTTTATAGTATTTGAAGTGACCAAAAATGTTCAAATCTGGTTAGTGCACCATTACGACTTTTGGGGCCCTCCTTTTGATTTTGCCTAGGGCCTCGCTGAGCCTAAACCCGCCCCTGGGCATCTTACTCTACTACTTTGTTTCTCACTGACATATAAAACGCTGATCTATAATAAATTCCCCACTTTGTCTATTATTATAACAATAATTACATCAATCGGAATATTTGTCAAATAAAAATGTTTATTCATCTTTTCCAGTGTTCATACATACAGGTTGGTGAAGAATACCCATAGTATACTGGTGATGACGTTAATGACACATCTTATCTCGGGGATATTGACAATTAGGATGGCAATGGTGACCCGTCCCAGGAACTGTCTGACCGAGTTAATATAGTCCATCGGTCCGGTGATGTTGGTCACTATCCCCCTTGGCATAACCCACGTCAGAAGCTGAAGTGTGATGGCGATCCAGGTGAGCCTGTCACTGATGAAGCCGATCCAGCTGATGGCGGTGGGGTTACAGATCACGTAGAGAAGCTCTATAGTGCTGCTGGTGGTAATCCAGGTCACCAACTCATTGACTGGGTTCATCCAGGCAAGCAGGGAACTGCTGGTGATGGTGGGGATCCAGAATACCAATTCAGTGGTGGTGTCTATCCAGGACAGCAGGTCACTGATGGTACTAGCAAACGAGATCAGATCGTCAACAGCATCTATGAACCGGTCCAGCAGGTTGTTATCGATGGGGATATAGCATAGCAGGGAGATGATCATGTCACCATAAGTGCTGATCCAGCCAAGATAGTTTTTGATGATGGCCGCCCCGCTCTGCAGGTTGTTGGTAATGGAATCCCAGCTGATCGTGTCGCTGCTGGCAGTGGTGTCATTACTCTCCAGGACAGGGGTGATCTTTCTGATCCTGGTCCTGGTCCAGATGGGACACTTCATGTCGCTGCTGGCAGAGGTTTGATTACTCACCAGGACAGGGGTGATCTTTCTGATCCTGGTCCTCGTCCAGATGGGACACTTCATGTCGCTGCTGGTAGTATTCAAGCTGGGCAGATCTCTGATGGTATCGTTCTGCCCTTGCAGGTGGCTGGAGGTGATGTTCCGGCTCGGTTGGTTGCTGGTGATTTCAAACCAGAAACTCGGGCCGGTGGTGAAGAGGGAACCCAGGAGGATGGTAACTGTCCAGCACATGCTACAGGCCAAATTGACCTCATCCCTGCTGATGTGGTCCCCTCGAATCATGATAAAATAAAATAAAAAGCGCAAGGAAACAATATAGAAACACTAGTGCTCGCTAGATTGCAGTCCTCAGAGTAAGGGCTCTGGGGCTCTGCACCTCTTTTTCCAGCTATCACCATTTGTGAAGTCACATGTGTGATGTCATACGGAATGTCACTGCTCTGAGGACAGGTGTAGACATGGACATTTACATCCATTTGTTTTATAGGGTGAAATAAGCTTTTTATTATTAAATAAAGGTATAGAAAACTCTGGGTGTAGGGTGTTTTTTGGGGGGGCGGTGACTTTATACGGAGGACTGGGTATTTGGGTGGGAAGGAACGTCACTTTATAACATAGAAGACAAATAAATATAATATACAAATATAAATACAGATATTAGTAAAATTCTGAAAAAGTCCAACGTCATCTACAGATTTGGGTATTCTGGCAGGAGGATTCCTCATTTTTGAGAATAGGAGAAGGAGGAAAGTGATGGTGGGGGAAGAATACACAGCTCCCGGATTGATCAGAACACTACAGCTCTGCTTCATTGGGAGTAGTCACCTGCACCCCAACCCCCATGTTTCTTTTTTCCCCCTATATATTGCAACTTATTCTTTCTACAAAAATACCGTATTTTTCGTCCTATAGGACGCACCGGCGTATAAGACGCACCCAATTTTTAGGGGCAAAATCTAAAAAAATAAAGATTTTGAACCCAATAGTGGTCTTCAACCTGCGGACCTCCAGATGTTGCAAAACTACAACTCCCAGCATGCCCGGACAGCCGTTGGCTGTCCAGGCATGCTGGGAGTTGTAGTTTTGCAACATCTGGAGGTCCGTAGATTTAAGACCACTGCATAGGAGGTAATACTCACGTGTCCCCGCCGCTCCGGACCCGTCACCACTGCCCTGGATGTCGCTCCATCGCTGTCGCCGTGTCCCCGTCGCTCCGGAACGTCTCTGCTGCCGGCCGAGTATCCTCGCTCTCCGTCGCCGTCATCACGTTGTTACGCACGCCAACGCACGTACGCGACGACGTTATGACGAGGAAGGAGAGCGCCGGCATACAGGGGATCCCTGAACGGAGAAGACACCGAGGAGGCAGGTAAGGTCCCTCCCGGTGTCCTGTAAGCACTAACCCGGCTATTCAGTCGGGCTGTTCGGGACCTCCGCGGTGAAATCGCAGCGGTCCCGAACAGCCCGACTGAACAGCCGGGTTAGTGTCACTTTCCCTTCAGACGCGGCGGTCAGCTTTGATCGCCGCGTCTGAAGGGTTAATACAGGGCATCACCGCGATCGGTGATGTCCTGTATTAGCCGCGGATCCCGGCCGTTGGTGGCCGCAGGGACCGCCGCGAAAGGGGTGTATTCGCCGTATAACACGCACCGACTTTTTCCCCCCAGTTTTGGGGAAGAAAAAGTGCGTCTTATACGGCGAAAAATACAGTACCTACAAACGCCAAAAGCATAACACATTGTAACTGCGACACCAAATAAAGTACAAATCGATGTATGAAAATATATATTTTTTATTAATAAAAGAACATGATTCTAAAAATTTACATAATAGACGCAATAAAATAAATATATATCAATATATGTTAAAAAATTTGGCTGCAAATAATGGCTACAGGTACGGTATTTATAGAATAGGGACCCAATAGAAAAGGAATAACACACCTGTCCAAATAGTAAGCCGCTGGGTCGGAAGTGACGTTGGACACCGCGGCACTCGTGTAATGGAGCACGCAACGCGCATTCACATTATAGAGCGTGAGCGGCCACGAAAACATGGCCACAGTCACTCATACTGCGCATGCGTGCACGAAATAATTCTAAGGGGAAAGACAAGCTTCCCCAAAATGGCCGCAGATCGCCGCTAATAGAGGGATATACAAAATAAGCTGAACATCGGACCCAGGGCTAAATAATACAAAGAATGAAAATCTATAGTGGGAGAACTGACTGTGGACTGTGAAGGCAATAACATGGCTATAAATAATGCAAATACATTAGAGATAATAGCAATAATGATTATAATAATAATAATCCGGGGGCATATGAAAGCATAAAAAAACGACAAGGATGTGATCACATGTATAATGGTAAAACAAATAAATAGTGCATGCAACATATACAACAAGGAGAAAAATATTTTTGTAAAAAAATATATTTATAGAAGTGTATAACTGAATATTGATTAGTGTGCAGGAATGATGTATACTAAAACCAAATGGATAGGAGCAGTGCCTGCAGAGTGCAAGAATATATAGAGCATGCAATACAAAAGATATAAAAAGTGCAGAGATATGGTGCATATGGTACAAAGCATACCGTATTTTTTGCCGTATAAGATGCACTTTTTCTTCCCCAAAACTGGGGGGGAAAAGTTGGTGCGTCTTATACGGCGAATACACACCTATCGTGGTGGTCCCTGCGGCCATCAATGGCCGGGACCCACGTCTAATACAGGACATCACCGATCGCGATGATGCCCTGTATTAACCCTTCAGACGCGGCGATCAAAGCTGACCGCCGTGTCTGAAGCGAAAGTGACACTAACTTGGCTGCATCGGGAGGGACCTTATCGGCCTCCTCGGTGTCTGCTCCGTGCCCGGATCCCCTGCATGAACGGCGCTCTCCTTTGTCGTCATCACGTCGTCGCTCCAATACGCGATGGCGGCGACGGAGAGCGAGGATACCAGGCAGCAGAGACATTCCAGAGCGAAGGGCACACCCCGGGGACGTGTCGACAGCGATGGAGGGCGACATCCAGGGCAGCGGTGACGAGCGGTGACCGGTCCGGAGCGGCGGGGACACGAGAGTATTACCTCCTATACCAGTGGTCTTCAACCTGCGGACCTCCAGATGTTGCAAAACTACAACTCCTGGCATGCCCGGACAGCCAACGGCTGTACTTTACATTGTATTCTAGATTTTCCTCATTTAAAATTGGGTGCGTCTTATATGCCGGAGCGTCCTATAGGGCGAAAAATACGGTAAGTAATTATAAAAAATAAAAAAAATTATTATTGAAAAATGGTATTAAAAATTATTTGTGGTCGGTGCTCAATCGGATAGCGAGCCTACCTAACTAACCTTTAACTAAACTCCTATTCCCTACTACATCCTGTAACCTATCTAGGCAGTCTGAGTTATGCCATATACTGCCGCGTAGGAGTACACCTGAAAAATAGAGGGCAAAACTCATAATGAGAACAAAGCGCTATTAACCCGCACAATAACCCCGTGGCCAATGACTGCAATGCATCGTGCCAAACATACTACGGAATGGGGGTACAGTGCACATAACACCGACTTCCCAGCACCCCTATTTCCTAACCACCTATGCTGGCACACCACAATGTGACATTGGTGTAACAGCCTCAATGCTACGGGAATGACCAGATATAGTGGACGAATCGCTATAAAGAATTTAACAAGAATACGTACATGTTAGACAACTTACCAGTGAGTGCCGCCCCCTAACAATGACAACGGCTGATCCCGTTGGATCCTTGACATGTGGAAGCGAAGCTTGCAATACTCAAGCTTAGTAACACTTGTGGGACTCGGGAGAATACCGAATGATGATAACCTGACAATAACCTTCATCTGCTATACATTATCAATACGTAACTATTCGCATCCCTGCAAAGTTATTGTAACTACGGCCATGCACCTGCATGTAATTCCCCTAAACCTTAGGAAACCATGACAACTGAAGGACAACACAGCCTCTAATGTTAAGCTGTCCTGATGTCCCAATGGGGAACTACCTAAAGCGTCAACTAACCAAGCAACTAACTAACCCAGCCGACGGCTAGAGGGCTTGCGAACCACCCTCTTGTGCACTCACCAGGGCAGATTTGATGGCATGGAATGCAAACAATGACGCCCCGTCAGAGCAAGACCGCGTGATATTACGCTGGATACCTGACAGAAATACTTTGATAGAATTATGCTGGATGCAAAGAAGAGTGGCAAAACCCGATAAATGCAAATAGGAATAAAATGGCACATGAGACATCCTCTAAGTATCTAATGTAAAACATTGTGAAAGTATTCTAGGCTACACGTTGGAAGCTCTCAATGAGCTGCAGACGTGAAAAGTCCCAGAGAACAGCCCTATGCCCGTATACACAACTTCAAGTGCTAACAACGTGTATACACAAAAGACTACGTAATCACCAACCTAATCCTGTGTCAGGTTACCACTGTAACCAACCTGTGGACGTTAACGGCAATGAAACCACTTATGCAGCAACATGATGATGAGACTCAACCAACATGTGACCACTATCATCGTCAACCTAAGTCAAGACAAACAAAACCGAGCACACAGAACCAAGCTATGTCCCTAGTGCTAAGTAAACATATGGACACATGATGACGTTGCCGTCGACCTGAAGTTGTGTCAGGTCGCAACTGAACCAATCTGTAGACGAGACAGGCCGGAACATGAATAAAAGATTCAACCAAATCTGTAACTAACAGTATGACCGCCACCCTGAACCAAAACAGGTCGTAACCATAATACACCTATAGACATGGCAATTAAGAATGGAAACATAAAGCTATCCCTGTAGCATAACCCAGCTACTGAAAAAACATAATGTATACAAAATATTATCGCCAACCCAAAGTCGTGTCAGGTTGTACCCAGACTGACCTGCAGATGTGACTGATCTAGCCAAATTAAAGCCTCAACCAACATATATGACTACAATTATCGATGTCCACATGAAACCAAGACAGGTTGTGACCACGATTGACTTATAGCCGTGACAAATCATATTGGAAAATAAAGCTATATCACTGTGCATAACCCCACAACTGAAAAACACTACGTATAACAACATAGACGCCAACCTGAAATCGTGTCAGGTAGTACCCGGACTGACCTGTAGATATGATTGATCCAGCCGCATTTAAAAAGCCTCAACCAATATAGATAACTATAAGTATCGACATCAACCTGAACCAGAGACAGGTCGTAAGCCTGCTTGACCTGTCGACTTAGCAAGTAATAAACCGAACCCCAGCTATAATTTTCGTCCATGTTAACAAAATGGTAACCCATGGAATTATCTGTGCAGATTTGCCCAAAGCCATGAAACCCGCGCAGTATCACAGACACGGGTGTATGGTCTAAATACCGTAACATAGTACAGCAAAATATCATGAAACGAGTACCTAATGAACCTATGAATCTATACCGAATAGAACAATCCTGCCCCAAAAATATATGCCTTGCATGACTTCTTGATCCACACGCAGACCATAAAATATAACGTGAGCCCGGCATAATCATCAAGGCCAGATGCACCTCACTAACACTACAACCACATGCTCAAACAACTCACGACCATATACACAGTCAAAACTATACGGGCATATGTATAAAGCTTTGAGCGCGTACACCGAACAGACTATAAACGTGTGGCTAGAAAAACTACACAAGCGAGCATATGCACTGAACAAACTATATAAACAGATACACAGAGCAACTTATCCGCACAGACAGGAATAATGAGTATATCACCGCTTATGTGTCGTAACGTTGTTGCTCTGAAGGCGTGTCAGTAACAACAATTATGCCATGTATCCCCCTGCAGACGTGGCAGGTATAATAGGTATACACAATCTGAGTGTCGTAACGTCGTTGCTCTGAAGGCGTGTCAGTAACAACAATTGTGCAATGTAACGCCCTGCAGATGTGGCAGGTATAATGGGTATACACCACCTATGTGTCGTAATGTCGTTGCTCTGAAGACGTGTCAGTAACAACGACTATGCAGTGTATCCCCCTGCAGACGTGGCAGGTATAATGGGTATACACCACCTATGTGTCTTGTTATTGTTGTTCTGAAGGCGTGTCAGTAACAACAATTATGCGACATACACCCCTGCAGACGTGGCAGGCATAACGGGTATACGCCACCTATGTGTCGTAATGTCATTGCTCTGAAGACGTGTCAGTAATAACAGCTATGCAATGTATCCCCCTGCAGACGTGGCAGGTATAATGGGTATACACTACCTATGTGTCGTGTTATTGTTGTGCTGAAGGCGTGTCAGTAACAATAATGCAACGTACCCCCCCCTGCTGGCGTGGCAGGCAAAATGGGTATACACCACCTGTAACGCGTTATTGTTCTGAAGACGTGTCAGTAACAACTACACCATGTATCTCCCTGCCTATATACAGATGTACAGAACGACTATGTGCGAAATTGTTGAATAACAGCTTTGCGTGGCTGTACCACCAAACTAGATGACCGTATACTCAGGCCAACTATGCGTGTATGCACCATCAAAGCAAACGCACATGTGGCCAATCACAACCGATGACAAAGAATATGCATGCATGTAGTAACTATTAAGACCACGTACCTGCGCACAGGGCAACACCCCATGCGCTGTCCGAGCATGTGCGCGGCACAAACGCCACGAGTGCGCGAACCTCACAAACCCACAGTGCACGTACCGCACACATGTCACAAGCGCACGCACAGCATGAACCCCATGAACACACAAATAATCCAACCCAACAAGCATGTACAGTGTAAATCCTACGAGCGTGAGAAACCCATAGATCTACAAATGTGTGTACAGTACAATTCCTACAAGCGCGTGTACAGTATGAATCCTACAAGCATGTGTACAGCATATCCTACTAGTGTGTGTACAGCAAAAATCCTACAAGTGTGTGTACAGCATAAATCCTACAAGCATGTACAAGCATGTGTACAGTATAAATGGTACAAGCATGAATCTTAAAAATATGCACAAGCGTGTGTACAGTATAAATCCTACAAGCGAGTGAACAGTATAAACGCCACAAGCATGTGTACAGCATGAATCCTACGAGCGTGTGTACAGTATAAATCCTACAAATGTGTGTATAGTATGAATGCTACGAACGTGTGTACAGCACTTATGAGGGCATGTGCACAGAACAACTATATGGCCGTATGCGCAGAATTATTGGAGCGAACAAATTATATGAGTATGCACAAAAACAACTATATGCAGTGACCAACTATATATGCAGTGACCAACTATATATGCAGTGACCAACTATATGTGCAGTGACCAACTATATGTGCAGTGACCAACTATATATGCAGTGACCAACAATATATGCAGTGACCAACTATATATGCAGTGACCAACTCTATATGCAGTGACCAACTATATATGCAGTCATCAACTATATATGCAGACCAACTATATATGCAGTGACCAACAATATATGCAGTGACCAACAATATATGCAGTGACCAACGATATATGCAGTGACCAACTATATATGCAGTGACCAACTATATATGCAGTGACCAACAATATACGCAGTGACCAACTATATATGCAGTGACCAACTATATATGCGGTGACCAACAAATATGCAGTGACCAACTATATGACCGTGTACGAAGATTGAATTATAAGAGCGTGTACACCGACGACTATATGACCATATAGCATAGAATAATGAAGCGTGTGCCCGGCTACATTACCGTCTATGGGCACAGAATTACTATAAGAGCGTACTTATAAGGCAATTTGTAGAAATGTGTGTGTATATATATATATATATATATATATATATATATATATAATATATTTATTCTTGTGTGTGTGTGTGTGTGTGTGCTTGCTACTGACGACTAATGTATACCAATAAGATTAGGAGACCCCCGAACTTATGAGACTGCAATCCTCTGTGCTACTCCGATTCACATTGCACAAAGTGACTGCACCCTGGATTTAAATGTAAACACGTGACCTGAGTATGCTGTACAGATAACCAACAATTATGAACTCACAATACCCCATAGGTCATTGAAAACATGTCCCCTGTGCATGAGGAAACAGCTCCTGAGAGTAAATACCCTAAACAACCGTAGCAGCTTCCCCAAATGACCCAGTGCAGACACCAGGATGGGTTATGGGGCGTTTATGATAAGAGCTCTCCCCGTGTACTGAAGAACCGATATAGTGAAGTCCTGCCCGGTGGCAACTTCCCAACGTGCCGGCAGCAAGCCGAATCCATACCATTGCTATGAAAAATTACACTTACCCTGTAGTCCACCTCAGATCCGACAGAGCCGCTAATTGCGTGTCACGTGTCACGAGTGCCCGCATAGTAACAGAGGCTGCGGGCGGCGGGCAATGTGGAATATGCTTGTAACATGTAGTTGCCCCGGCTCCCGGTCTCCGCAGCGCCACATACTCACCGCCCGTAGTTGTAAGTCGCCAGACCGGGAGCCCCGACAGGCATATTCACCACCCGCACTAACGCTACATTCTACTTCTGGTCAACTGACTTGCTGACATCACGTGACGAACCCGCGGCGTCAAGCTCGGGTACTGCCACGGGTTCTTATAGCGAAATCCCGCCCCTCCCACAAATACAGGCTGATAAATCAGCCTTAAAACATATATATTTTTTTAATTTTATCTTTTTCTTGGTCACTGCTCCTGCACTCACATTTAAGCTCAGAAATGTTTTATTTATACAGTTATCACTGAGCACTAGAAACCATGGAATATTTTGTGAGATGTTTCTGCAAGAATTTTCTGGGATGTAAAATTTGGCGCAAAAAAAATCTAATATGGCTGCAAAAAAAAATTGAGGTGCGAAAATGAATTTTCACATATTTTCAAAGCAGCACAAGAGACCTTTGAAAATGTGAGGAGAAAAAAAAGGTGTGAATCATATCGCTGGAACAGAAATTACATAAGTTTTTGAGAATCTCCCACAGAATATCTGGGTTTAAAAAATATGTAATTTTGCTGAACAATCTGTCCCCTTACCTCTATATCAGTGTTTACCAACCAGAATGTCTCCAAGTGTTGCAAAACTTGGCATGCTGGGAGTTGCAGTTTTGCCAAAGCTGGAGGTACCCTGGTTGGTAAACACTGTGTACATGTACCAGAGCTGAGTGTGTGATCATGTACATGTAGCAGAAATTAGTGTGCGACATGTGTATGGAGCAGAGCTGAATGTGTGATTATGTATAAGCACGACCACGCACACACTCAACTCTGCTACGTACACCTGATCACTCACTCAGCTCTACTGCATTTACAAAATCACACACTCAGCTCTGCTACATATACACAATCACACACTCAGCTCTGCTGCATTTACACAATCACACACTCAGCTCTACTGCATTTACACAATCACACACTCAGCTCTGCTACATACACCTGATCACACACTCAGCTCTGCTGCATAAACACAATCACACAGTCAGCTACAGCTACATATACACACACTCACTCAGCACTACTGCATATACACACACTCACACTCAGCTCTACTGCATTTACACAATCACACACTCAGCTTTGCTACATACACCTGATCACACACTCAGCTCTGCTGCATATACACAATCACACACTCGGCTACAGCTACATATACACACACTCACTCAGCACTACTGCATATACACACACTCACACTCAGCTTTACTACATATACACACAATCACACATATACATTGGGGGAAATTTATCCTTGTTGTAGGTACATGTTTTTTGTAGATTGTTTTGGTTGGTCTAAATTTGGTGCATTTGCAAGGCACAGGATAAATTTTGTTCAAAGTTCTAAATCTCCAGACAGTTCTATTTGGACACCTGAGCTGCACCTCTCAGGAAAAATGGACGTAGGGATTTTGTTCTATTGCTTTGACACTCGGATTTCATTGAGGTTTTTTGTTCACCAGTAAAAACGCCAGAAAAACTCACAGCTTTTTCCTGCGTTTATTCAGTTTTTCTTGCGTTCTTTCCTTGCGTTTTTGCTGGTGTGTGGAAACAATCATTTTTGTATCTTGTGGCAATTTTTTTTACTGCCTTCAGGCACCACTCCATGGGTCGGATGCAGAGCGCCCGGTCCACAGAGTGTAAGGAGGTGAGGAGTGATATATAGCGTATACAGGGTGCAGAGCATCACTACTTACCTACGCCAGCTGTATAGAATACTGGGGTGCATAGTGTACCCAGGTATACCATCCAGGAGCCCAGCAAGGAAAGAGTTAACTCACACTGCTGCTGAAGCAGCAGAACTACGGTTCTAGGTCCGGTCAGGAAACCGCATACGGGTCAAAAATGAGCCGATCGGAGTCACCGTTTGACTCCGGTCGGCTCATTAAAGTAAATGGAGTTCAGTGCTGGTCCGGCTGGGGTACGAGAGAGGCGGGTACAACCTCTTAATCTCTCTCAGATGATCCTACTTCAGGGTTAACACTCTGTAGTCCCTGTGCTGCTTCAGCAATTCTTATTCAGGTGCTATTCATGTCACGGATAGTACTTGTCTGTCCCCCGGCTCCAGCTGTCTCTTCTGCTGTCCCCTCTAAGGCTGAGTTCACATCACGTTTTTGCCAGACTGTTTTCAATCCGTTTTTCTAAAGAAAACCGTATGGCAAAAAAACGGATGGAACAGTATGGAAAAAAGTAAACCGTATGCATTTTTAAACTGTATACTGTTTTTAAAAGTGCATACAGTTCCGTCCGTTTTTGAAAATTTTGTCCATTTTTACTGGGAGGGGTCTTGGGTGGGGACTTTAGGATGCAAATGCGCATGTGCAAAGAAAAACTGTATGTTTTCCCGCATGGAACCGTATACATGTGCGTTTTCCATTGACTTCCATGTTAAAAAAAACGTATGCGATTGCAGTACGGTTATTAAACTGGAGACAAAATCGTAGTCAACCATGGTTTTGACTCCGATGTAAAAACCGTACTGCAACCGCATACGTTTTTTTTTTTAAATGGACGTCAATGGAAAACGCACATGTATACGGTTCCATACGTGAAAACATATACGGTTTTTACTTTGCACATGTGCATTTGCACCCTAATGTCCCCACCCAAGATCCCTCCCATTTTCAAAAACGTATGTTTTTTTTTTTTCTTTTTTTTTAAATGGATGGAACTATATGCACTTTTAAAAACAGTATACGGTTTAAAAGCGCATACGGTTTACTTTTTCACGTACTGTTCCATCCGTTTTTTTGCCATACGATTTTCTTTAGAAAAAACGATTGAAAATAGTATGGTAAAAATGTGATGTGAACCCAGCCTAAACCAGTGTTTCCCAACCAGGGGTGCCCCCAGCTGTCGCAAATCTGCAACTCCCAGCATGGCTGGAAGTTGCAGTTTTGCAACAGCTGGAGGTGCTCTGGTTGGGAAAAACTGGTATAGTATATGGTGCAACATTCCGGGAATCTGATTGGTTGGATCCATTCCAGGAGTCGGATTGGTTGGATAAATACCGACCATTGCATTGCCAGTATTTTTTTATATAAAAATACCGGCAGGGTCGGCAAAGTAAAGGCTGTGCCGGTAAAATACTGGCCTGGTGGCTGATGTCGCTCCATGTGGCTCTATGGTGGCTGATGTCGCTCTCACATCTCTCCACCAGTGGTGTGTCCTCACACAAGCCACGAATGCTGATGTCACAGCTCACACCGGCAGTACACAGTCATCACTTTCCGCCTATTTTAAAATAAGCATATAGACCACGGGTCTCAAACTGGTGGCCCTCCAGATGATGCAAAACTTCAACTCCCAGCATGCCTGCACATGCCCAGACAGACATTTTCTGCAGCTAATGGTTGTCGGGAATGCTGGGAGTTAAAGTTTTGCAACACCTGGAGAGCCACCAGTTTGAGACCCCTGATGTAGACCCAACAATGTACATAGTTACATAGTTAGTATGGTTGAAAAAAGACATACGTCCATCAAGTCCAACCAGGGGATTGAAGGGAAGGATGTAAGGGGATAAGGGAAAGGGATGTAGTTTTATAATTCTGCATAAGCATTAATGTTATTTTGTTCCAGGAATGTATCTAACCCTGCTTTAAAGCTGTTAATTGTTCCTGCTGTGACCAGTTCCTGAGGTAGACCGTTCCATAAATTCACAGTCCTCACGGTAAAGAAGGCGTGCCGCCCCTTTAGACTAAACCTTTTCTTCTCCAGACGGAGGGAGTGCCCCCTCGTCCTTTGGGGGGGTTTAACCTGGAACAGTTTTTCTCCATATTTTTTGTATGGGCCATTTATATACTTATATACGTTTATCATATCCCCCCTTAAACGTCTCTTCTCAAGACTAAACAATTGTAACTCCTTTAATCGCTCCTCATAGCTAAGATGTTCCATGCCCCATATAAGTTTAGTCGCGCGTCTCTGCACCCTTTCCAACTCCGCAGTGTCCCTTTTATGAACAGGCGACCAAAACTGAACAGCATATTGCAGGTAAGGCCGTACCAATGCTTTATAAAGGGGGAGTATTATGTCCCTGCCCCTCGAGTCCATGCCTCTTTTTATACATGACAATATCCTGCCGGCTTTGAAAGCAGCAGCCTGACATTGCATGCTATTCTGTAGTCTGTGATCTACAAGTACACCCAGATCCTTCTCTACCAGTGACTCTGACAGTTTAATCCCCCCTAAGACATACGATGCATGCAGGTTATTAGTACCCAGATGCATAACTTTACATTTATCCACATTGAACCTCATTTGCCAAGTGGATGCCCAGACACTTAGTCTATCCAAGTCATCTTGTAACTTATGCACATCCTCTATAGACTGTACCGTGCTACAAAGCTTGGTGTCATCTGCAAAGATAGAAATAGAGCTGTTAATACCATCCTCTATATCATTGATAAATAAATTAAACAGCAGCGGGCCCAGTACTAAACCTTGGGGTACACCAGTAATAACCGGGGACCAATCAGAGTACGAATCATTGACCACCACTCTCTGGGTACGATCCATGAGCCAGTGTTCAATCCAGTTACAAACTAAAGTTTCCAAGCCCAAGGACCTTAACTTACCTGTCAGATGTCTGTGAGGGACAGTATCAAACGCTTTGGCAAAATCCAGAAACACTATATCCACAGCCATTCCTCTGTCAAGGCTTCTACTCACCTCTTCATAAAAGCAAATTAGATTGGTTTGACAACTTCTATCCTTAGTAAACCCATGCTGGCTATCACTTATAATACTATTATCCCCTATGTATTCCTGTATGTAATCCCTTATAAGTCCTTCAAACAATTTACCCACAATGCACGTTAGACTTACCGGTCTATAATTGCCTGGCGAAGACCTAGAGCCCTTCTTGAAGATTGGTACCACATTAGCCTTGCGCCAGTCCCTTGGCACAATACCAGACACCAGAGAATCTCTAAATATCATGAACAAGGGTACAGATATTACTGAACTTACCTCTCTAAGAACTCTTGGGTGTAGTCCATCCGGCCCTGGAGATTTGCTTACATTTACTTTACTTAACTTACCTTGTACCATCTCTACATTAAGCCAGTTCAGTACATTACATGATGTGTTACCAGCACTGACCTGTCCAATGTCAGCTCCTTCTTCCATAGTATATACAGAACTAAAGAACCCATTCAGTAGCTCCGCCTTCTCTTGATCGCCCGTGACAACCTCCCCATTATCATTATTAAGGGGTCCTACATGCTCTGTCCTTGGTTTTTTTGTATTTATATATCTAAAAAAATATTTAGGATTAGTTTTGCTTTCTTCGGCCACCTGTCTCTCATTTTGAATTTTTGCTGTTTTTATTACATTTTTACAGATTTTATTAAGCTCCTTGTACTGTTTAAATGTTATAGCTGACCCATCAGATTTGAATTTTTTGAAGGCTATTTTTTTTGTTGTTTATTGCTCTTTTAACCTCATTTGTCAGCCATGTAGGATTTAGTTTTAATCGTTTATATTTGTTCCCCTTTGGTATATATTTAGCTGTATAGTTATTTAGAGTTGATTTAAAGATGTCCCATTTACCTTCTGCATCAGCATTTGAGAACACCTCCCCCCAGTCTATGTCCTGTAGTGCAGCCCTCAACCCAGGGAAGTTTGCCTTTTTAAAGTTATATGTTTTTGCTTTCCCCGTCTGTCTTTGTTTTCTACATTTTAATGGACCAATGTAATGGTCATAGAAAAAGTTCCTCATGCTATTACCTGTTTACTACCAAATAGCCTCATGGTCAGACTTCCCTGCCACCGTGTTTTGTCAAACAGCACGCATACCCCAGCAATAAACCACATATACGTTGTGCACAGTACTTTAAAGGGGTATTCTGGTGGAAAACTTTTTTTTTTTTGTACGTCATCTGGTGCCAGAAAGTTTAACAGATTTGTAAATTACTTCTATTAAAAAAAAAAATCTTAATCCTTCCAGTATTTATTAGCGGCTGTATTCTCCAGAGGTTATTTTCTTTTTGGATTTCTTTTCTGTCACGACCACAGTGCTTTCTGCTGACACCTCCGTCCATGTCAGGAACTGTCTGGAGTAGAAGCAAATTCCCATCTTAAAGGGGTACTCTGGCCCTGAGACATCTTATCCCCTATCCAAAGGAGTAGAGGAGTGTAGAGGAGTGTATATGGGTGACAGATGGGTGTAGAGTAGTGTACATGGGTGAAAGTGGCGTGTAGAGGAGTGTACATGGGTGACTGGTGTGTAGAGGGGTGACAGGGGAGTGTATATGGGTGACAGAAGGGTGTAGAGGAGTGTACATGGGTGACGGAGGGGTGTAGAGGAGTGTACATGGGGGACAGAGGGGTGTGGAGGAGTGTACATGGGGGACAGAGGGGTGTAGAGGAGTGTACATTGGTGGCAGAGGGGTGTAGAGGAGTGTTCATGGGTGGCAGATGGGTGTAGAGGAGTGTATATGGGTGACAGAGGGGTGTAGAGGGTTATGGGTGACAGATGGGTGTAGAGGAGTGTACATGGGTGAAAGTGGGGTGTAGAGGAGTGTACATGGGTGACAGAAGGGTGTAGAGGAGTGTACATGGGGGAAAGAGGGGTGTAGAGGAGTGTACATGGGTGACAGAGGGGTGTAGATGAGTGTACATTGGTGGCAGAGGAGTGTAGAGGAGTGTTCATGGGTGGCAGATGGGTGTAGAGGAGTGTATATGGGTGACAGAGGGGTGTAGAGGGTTATGGGTGACAGATGGGTGTAGAGGAGTGTACATGGGTGAAAGTGGCATGTAGAGGACTGTACATGGGTGACTGGTGTGTAGAGGGGTGACAGAGGAGTGTATATGGGTGACAGAAGGGTGAAGAGGAGTGTACATGGGTGACAGAGGGGTGTAGAGGAGTGTACATGGGTGACAGGAGTGTAGAGGAGTGTACATGGGTGTCAGAGGGGTGTATAGGAGTGTACATGGGTGACAGAGGAGTGTAGAGGAGTGTACATGGGTGGCAGAGGGGTGTAGAGGAGTGTACATGGGTGGCAGAGGGGTGTAGAGGAATGAACATGGGTGACATAGGGGTGTAGAGGAGTGTACATGGGTGACAAAGGGGTGTAGAGGAATGTACATGGGAGGCTGAGGGGTGTAGAGGAGTGTACATGGGTGACATAGGGGTGTAGAGGAGTGTACATGGGTGGCAGAGGGGTGTAGAGGAGTGAACATGGGTGACAGAGGGGTGTAGAGAAGTGTACATGGGTGACAGAGGGGTGTAGAGGTGTGTACATGGGTGACAGGGGTGTAGAGGAATGTACATGGGTGACAGAGGGGTGTAGAGGAGTGTATATGGATGACAGAGGAGTGTAGAGGAGTGTACATGGGTGGCAGAGGGGTGAAGAGGAGTGTACATGGGAGACAGATGGTTGTAGAGGGGTGACAGAGGGGTGTACAGTGGTGACAGATGGGTGTAGAGGAGAGTACATGGGTGAAAGGGGCGTGTAGAGGACTGTACATGGGTGACTGGTGTGTAGAGGGGTGACAGAGGAGTGTAGAGGGGTGACAGAAGGGTGTAGAGGAGTGTACATGGGTGACAGAGGGGTGTAGAGGAGTGTACATGGGTGACAGAGGGGGGTAGAGGAGTGTACATGGATGACAGAGGGGTGTAGAGGAGTGTACATGGATGACAAAGGGGTATAGAGGAGTGTACATGGGAGACAGATGGGTGTAGAGGGGTGACAGAGGGGTGTACAGGGGTGACAGAGGGGTGTAGAGGAGTGTACATGGGTGTCAGAGGGGTATAGAGGAGTCTACATGGGTGACAGAGGGGTGTAGAGGAGTGTACATGGGTGTCAGAGGGGTGTAGAGGAGTGTACATGGGTGACAGAGGGGTGTAGAGGGGAGTACATGGGTGGCAGGGGGTTTAATGGAGTGTACATGGGTGACAGGGGTGTAGAGGGGTGACAGGGGTGTACATGGGTGACAGAGGGGTGTAGAGGAGTGTACATAGGTGTCAGAGGGGTGTAGAGGAGTGTACATGGGTGACAGAGGGGTGTAGAGGAATGTCTATGGGTGTCAGAGGGGTGTAGAGGAGTGTACATGGGTGTCAGAGGGGTGTAGAGGAGTGTACATGGGTGACAGAGGGGTGTAGAGGGGAGTACATGGGTGGCAGAGGGGTGTAATGGAGTGTATATGGGTGACAGAGGGGTGTAGAGGGGTGACAGGGATGTACATGGGTGACAGAGGGGTGTAGAGGAGTGCACATGGGTGTCAGAGGGGTGTAGAGGAGTGTACATGGGTGACAGAGGGGTGTAGAGGAATGTATATGGGTGTGAGAGGGGTGTAGAGGAGTGTACATGGGTGACAGAGGGGTGGAGAGGAGTGTACATGGGTGACAGAGGGGTGTAGAGGAGTGTACATGGGTGTCAGAGGGGTGTAGAGGAGTGTACATGGGTGACAGAGGGGTGTAGAGGAGTGTATATGGGTGTCATAGGGGTGTAGAGGAGTGTACATGGGTGACAGAGTTGTGTGGAGGAGTTTACATGGGTGACAGAAGGGTGTAGAGGAGTGTACATGGGTGACAGAGGGGTGTAGAGGAGTGTACAGAGGGGTGTAGAGGAGTGTACATGGGTGACAGAGGGGTATAGAGGAGTGTACATGGGTGGCAGGGGGTGTAGAGGAGTGTACAAGGTTGGCAGAGGGGTGTAGAGGAGTGTACATGGATGGCAGAGGGGTGTAGAGGAGTGTACATGGGTCAAAGTGGGATGAAGAGGAGTGTACATGAGTGACGGAGGGGTGTAGAGCAGTGTACATGGGTGACAAAGTGGTGTATAGGAGTGTACATGGGTGATAGAAGGGTGTAGAGGAGTGCACATGGGTGACATAGGGGTGTAGAGGAGTGTACATGGGTGGCAGAGGGGTGTAGAGGAGTGAACATGGGTGACAGAGGGGTGTAGACGAGTGTACATGGGTGACAGTGGGGTGTAGAGGAGTGTACATGGGTGACAGAGGGGTGTGGAGGAGTGTACATGGGTGACATAGGGGTGTAGAGGAGTGTACATGGGTGACAGGGGTGTAGAGGAGTGTACATGGGTGACAGAGGGGTGTAGAGAAGTGTATATCGGTGACAGAGGGGTATAGAGGAGTGTGCATGGGGGACAAATGGGTATAGAGGAGTGTACATGGGTGACAGAGGGGTGTAGAGGAGTTTACATGGGTTTCAGAGGGGTGACAGGGGTGTAGAGGAATGTATATGGGTGTCAGAGGGGTGTAGAGGAGTGTAGATGGGTGACAGAGGGGTGTGGAGGAGTTTACATGGGTGACAGAAGGGTGTAGAGGAGTGTACATGGGTGACAGAGGGGTGTAGAGGAGTGTACATGGGTGATAGAGGGGTGTAGAGGAGTGTACATGGGTGACAGAGGGGTGTAGAAGAGTGTACATGGGTGGCAGGGGGTGTAGAGGAGTGTACAAGAGTGGCAGAGGGGTGTAGAGTAGTGTACATGGATGGCAGAGGGGTGTAGAGGAGTGTACATGGGTGACAGAGGGGTGTAGAGGAGTGTACATGGGTGACAGAGGGGTGTAGAGGAGTGTACATGGGTGACAGAGGGGTGTAGAGGAGTGTACATGGGTGACAGAAGGGTGTAGAGGAGTGTATATGGGTGACAGAGGAGTGTAGAGGAGTGTACATGGGTGGCAGAGGGGTGTAAAGGAGTGTACATGGGTGACATAGGGGTGAAGAGGAGTGTACAAGGGTGGCAGAGGGGTGTAGAGGAGTGAACATGGGTGACAAAGGGGTGTAGAGGAGTGTATATGGGTGGCAGATGGGTGTAGAGGAGTGTACATGGGTGACATAGGGGTGTAGAGGAGTGTACATGGGTGGCAGAGGGGTGTAGAGGAGTGAACATGGGTGACAGAGGGGTGTAGAGGAATGTACATGGGAGGCTGAGGGGTGTAGAGGAGTGTACATGGGTGACAGAGGAGTGTAGAGGAGTGTACATGGGTGGCAGAGGGGTGAAGAGGAGTGTACATGAGTGACAGAGGGGTGTAGAGGAGTGTACATGGGTGGCAGAGGGGTGTAGAGGAGTGAACATGGGTGACGGAGAGGTGTAGAGGAGTGTACATGGGTGACAGAGGGGTGTAGAGGAGTGTACATGGGTGACAGAGGGTTGTAGAGGAGTGTACATGGGTTTCAGAGGGGTGACAGAGGTGTAGAGGAGTGTATATGGGTGTCAGAGGGGTGTAGAGGAGTGTACATGGGTGACAGAGGGGTGTGGAGGTGTTTACATGGGTGACAGAAGGATGTAGAGGAGTGTACATGGGTGACAGAGGGGTGTAGAGGTGTTTACATGGGTGACAGAAGGGTGTAGAGGAGTGTACATGGGTGACAGAGGGGTGTAGAGGAGTGTACATGGGTTACAGAGGGGTGTAGAGGAGTGTACATGGGTGACAGAGGGGTGTAGAGGAGTGTACAAGGGTGGCAGGGGGTGTAGAGGAGTGTACAAGGGTGCCAGAGGGGTGTAGAGTAGTGTACATGGATGGCAGAGGAGTGTACATGGGTCAAAGTGGGATGTAGAGGAGTGTACATGGGAGGCTGAGGGGTGTAGAGGAATGTACATGGGTGACAGAGGGGTGTAGAGGAGTGTACATGGGTGACAGAGGGGTGTAGAGGAGTGTACATGGGTGACAGAGGGGTGTAGAGGAGTGTACATGGGTGACAGAGGGTTGTAGAGGAGTGTACATGGGTTTCAGAGGGGTGACAGAGGTGTAGAGGAGTGTATATGGGTGTCAGAGGGGTGTAGAGGAGTGTACATGGGTGACAGAGGGGTGTGGAGGTGTTTACATGGGTGACAGAAGGGTGTAGAGGAGTGTACATGGGTGACAGAGGGGTGTAGAGGTGTTTACATGGGTGACAGAAGGGTGTAGAGGAGTGTACATGGGTGACAGAGGGGTGTAGAGGAGTGTACATGGGTTACAGAGGGATGTAGAGGAGTGTACATGGGTGACAGAGGGATGTAGAGGAGTGTACATGGGTGACAGAGGGGTGTAGAGGAGTGTACAAGGTGGCAGGGGGTGTAGAGGAGTGTACAAGGGTGGCAGAGGGGTGTAGAGTAGTGTACATGGATGGCAGAGGGGTGTAGAGGAGTGTACATGGGTCAAAGTGGGATGTAGAGGAGTGTACATGGGAGGCTGAGGGGTGTAGAGGAATGTACATGGGTGACAGAGGGGTGTAGAGGAGTTTACATGGGTGACTTAAGGGTATGTGTACTGTGGACTGTGTACTGCACCTAATGTGGGGAACCACTGTATACTGTACCTAATGTGGGGAACTACTGTATACTGCACCTAATGTGGGGGACTAATTTATACTGCACCTAATGTGGGGGACTACTGTATACTGCACCTAATGTGGGGAACTGCTTTATACTGCACCTAATGTCGGGGACTACTGTATACTGCACCTAATGTGAGGGACTACTGTATACTGCACCTAATGTGGGGGACTACTGTATACTGCACCTAATGTGTGGTAACTACTGTATACTGCACCTAATGTGGGGGACTACTGTATACTGCACCTAATGTGGGGAACTACTTTATACTCCACCTAATGTGGGGGACTACTGTATACTGCACCTAATGTGGGGAACTACTTTATACTGCACCTAATGTGGGGGACTACTGTATGTATACTGCACCTAATGTGGGGGACTACTGTATACTGCAACATATGTGGGGACTACTGTATACTGCTCCTAATGTGGGGGACTACTGTATACTGCACCTAATGTGTGGGACTACTGTATACTGCACCTAATGTGGGGGACTACTGTATACTGCACCTAATGTGTGGGACTACTGTATGTATACTGCACCTAATGTGGGGGACTACTGTATACTGCAACTTATGTGGGGGACTACTGTATACTGCTCCTAATGTGGGGAACTACTGTATACTGCACCTAATGAGTGGGACTACTGTATACTGCACCTAATGTGGGGGACTACTGTATACTGCACCTAATGTGGGGAACTACTTTATACTGCACCTAATGTGGGGGACTACTGTATACTGCACCTAATGTGGGGGACTACTGTATACTGCACCTAATGTGGGGGACTACTGTATACTGCACCTAATGTGCAGGACTACTGTATACTGCACCTAATGAGGGGAACTACTTTATACAGCAACTAATGTGGGGGACTACTGGATACTACACCTAATATGGGGGACTACTTTATACTGCACCTAATGTGTTCCAACTACTGTATACTGCTCCTAATGTGGGGAACTACTTTATACTGCACCTAATGTGGGGGACTACTGTATACTGCACCTAATGTGGGGGACTACTGTATACTGCACCTAATGTGGGGGACTACTGTATACTGCACCTAATGTGGGGGACTACTTTATACTGCACCTAATGTGGGGAACTACTTTATACTGCACCTAATGTGGGGGACTACTGTATGTATACTGCACCTAATGTGGGGGACTACTGTATACTGCAACTTATGTGGGGGACTACTGTATACTGCTCCTAATGTGGGGGACTACTGTATACTGCACCTAATGTGTGGGACTACTGTATACTGCATCTAATGTGGGGAACTACTTTATACTTCACCTAATGTGGGGGACTACTGTATACTGCACCTAATGTGTGGGACTACTGTATGTATACTGCACCTAATGTGGGGGACTACTGTATGTATACTGCACCTAATGTGGGGGACTACTGTATACTGCAACTTATGTGGGGGACTACTGTATACTTCTTCTAATGTGGGGGACTACTGTATATTGCACCTAATGTGTGGGACTACTGTATATTGCTTCTAATGTGGGGGAATTACTGTATACTGCACCTAATGTGTGGGACTACTGTATACTGCACCTAATGTGGGGGACTACTGTATACTGCACCTAATGATTGGGACTACTGTATACTGCACGTAATGTGGGGGACTACTGTATACTGCACCTAATGTGGGGAACTACTTTATACTGCACCTAATGTGGGGAACTACTGTATACTGCACCTAATGTGGGGGACTACTGTATACTGCACCTAATGTGGGGAACTACTTTATACTGCAACTAATGTGGGGGACTACTGTATGTATACTGCACCTAATGTGGGGGACTACTGTATACTGCAACTTATGTGGGGGACTACAGTATACTGCTCCTAATGTGTGGGACTACTGTATATTGCTCCTAATGTGGGGGAACTACTGTATACTGCACCTAATGTGTGGGACTACTGTATACTGCACCTAATGTGGGGGACTACTGTATACTGCACCTAATGAGTGGGACTAATGTATACTGCACCTAATGTGGGGGACTACTGTATACTGCACCTAATGTGGGGGACTACTGTATACTGCACCTAATGAGGGGAACTACTTTATACTGCACCTAATGTGGGGGACTACTGTATACTGCACCTAATGTGGGGGACTACTTTATACTGCACCTAATGTGTGGTAACTAATGTATAGTGCTCCTAATGTGGGGAACTACTTTATACTGTACCTAATGTGGGGGACTACTGTATACTGCACCTATTGTGAGGAACTACTTTATACTGCAACTAATGTGGGGGACTACTGTATGTATACTGCACCTAATGTGGGGGACTACTGTATACTGCAACTTATGTGGGGGACTACTGTATACTGCTCCTAATGTGGGGGACTACTGTATACTGCACCTAATGTGTGGGACTACTTTATATTGCTCCTAATGTGGGGGAACTACTGTATACTGCACCTAATGAGGGGAACTACTTTATACTGCACCTAATGTGGGGGACTACTGTATACTGCACCTAATGTGGGGGTCTACTTTATACTGCACCTAATGTGGGGTAACTACTGTATACTGCACCTAATGTGGGGAATTACTTTATACTGCACCTAATGTGGGGGACTACTGTATACTGCACCTAATGTGGGGAACTACTTTATACTGCAACTAATGTGTTGGACTACTGTATGTATATTGCACCTAATGTGGGGGACTACTGTATACTGCAACTTATGTGGGAGACTGCTGTATACTGCTCCTAATGTGGGGGACTACTGTATACTGCACCTAATGTGTGGGACTACTGTATACTGCACCTAATGTGGGGAACTACTTTATACTGCACCTACTGTGGGGGACTACTGTATACTGCACCTAATGTGTGGGATTACTGTATGTATACTGCACCTAATGTGGGGGACTACTGTATGTATACTGCACCTAATGTGGGGGACGACTGTATACTGCAACTTATGTGGGGGACTACTGTATACTGCTCCTAATGTGGGGGACTACTGTATACTGCACCTAATGTGTGGGACTACTGTATATTGCTCCTAATGTGGAGGAACTACTGTATACTGCACCTAATGTGGGGGACTACTGTATACTGCACCAAATGTGCGGGACTACTGTATACTGCACCTAATGTGGGGGACTACTGTATACTGCACCTAATGTGGGGGACTACTTTATACTGCACCTAATGAGGGGAACTACTGTATGTATACTGCACCTAATGTGTGAGACTACTTTATACTGCACCTAATGTGGGGAACTACTTTATACTGCACCTAATGAGGGGAACTACTGTATGTATACTGCACCCAATGTGGGGGACTACTTTATACTACACCTAATGTGGGGAACTACTTTATACTGCACCTAATGTGAGGGACTACTGTATACTGCACCTAATGTGGAGGACCACTGTATGCATACTGCACCTATTGTGGGGGACTACTGTATACTGCACCTAATGTGGGGAACTACTTTATACTGCACCTAATGTGGGGGACTACTGTATACTGCACCTAATGTGGGGAACTACTGTATACTGCACCTAATGTGGGGGACTACTGTATACTGCACCTAATGTGGGGGACTACTGTATACTGCACCTAATGTGGGGGACTACTGTATACTGCACCTAATGTGTGGTAACTACTGTATACTGCACCTAATGTGGGGGACTACTGTATACTGCACCCAATGTGGGGAACTACTTTATACTCCACCTAATGTGGGGGACTACTGTATACTGCACCTAATGTGGAGAACTACTTTATACTGCACCTAATGTGGGGGACTACTGTATGTATACTGCACCTAATGTGGGGGACTACTGTATACTGCAACTTATGTGGGGGACTACTGTATACTGCTCCTAATGTGGGGGACTACTGTATACTGCACCTAATGTGTGGGACTACTGTATACTGCACCTAATGTGGGGAACTACTTTATACTGCACCTAATGTGGGGGACTACTGTATACTGCACCTAATGTGTGGGACTACTGTATGTATACTGCACCTAATGTGGGGGACTACTGTATACTGCAACTTATGTGGGGGACTACTGTATACTGCTCCTAATGTGGGGGACTACTGTATACTGCACCTAATGAGTGGGACTACTGTATACTGCACCTAATGTGGGGGACTACTGTATACTGCACCTAATGTGGGGAACTACTTTATACTGCACCTAATGTGGGGGACTACTGTATACTGCACCTAATGTGGGGAACTACTGTATACTGCACCTAATGTGGGGGACTACTGTATACTGCACCTAATGTGCGGGACTACTGTATACTGCACCTAATGAGGGGAACTACTTTATACAGCAACTAATGTGGGGGACTACTGGATACTACACCTAATATGGGGGACTACTTTATACTGCACCTAATGTGTTGTAACTACTGTATACTGCTCCTAATGTGGGGAACTACTTTACACTGCACCTAATGTGGGGGACTACTGTATACTGCACCTAATGTGGGGGACTACTGTATACTGCACCTAATGTGGGGGACTACTGTTTACTGCACCTAATGTGGGGGACTACTGTATACTGCACCTAATGTGGGGGACTACTTTATACTGCACCTAATGTGGGTAACTACTTTATACTGCACCTAATGTGGGGGACTACTGTATGTATACTGCACCTAATGTGGGGGACTACTGTATACTGCAACTTATGTGGGGGACTACTGTATACTGCTCCTAATGTGGGGGACTACTGTATACTGCACCTAATGTGTGGGACTACTGTATACTGCACCTAATGTGGGGAACTACTTTATACTTCACCTAATGTGGGGGACTACTGTATACTGCACCTAATGTGTGGGACTACTGTATGTATACTGCACCTAATGTGGGGGACTACTGTATGTATACTGCACCTAATGTGGGGGACTACTGTATACTGCAACTTATGTGGGGGACTACTGTATACTTCTCCTAATGTGGGGGACTACTGTATACTGCACCTAATGTGTGGGACTACTGTATATTGCTCCTAATGTGGGGGAACTACTGTATACTGCACCCAATGTGTGGGACTACTGTATACTGCACCTAATGTGGGGGACTACTGTATACTGCACCTAATGAGTGGGACTACTGTATACTGCACCTAATGTGGGGGACTACTGTATACTGCACCTAATGTGGGGAACTACTTTATACTGCACCTAATGTGGGGGACTACTGTATGCTGCACCTAATATGTGGGACTACTGTATATTGCTCCTAATGTGGGGGAACTACTGTATACTGCACCTAATGTGTGGGACTACTGTATACTGCACCTAATGAGTGGGACTAATGTATACTGCACTTAATGTGGGGGACTACTGTATAATGCACCTAATGTGCGGGACTACTGTATACTGCACCTAATGAGGGGAACTACTTTATACTGCACCTAATGTGGGGGACTACTGTATACTGCACCTAATGTGGGAGACTACTTTATACTGCACCTAATGTGGGGTAACTACTGTATAGTGCACCTAATGTGGGGAACTGCTTTATACTGTACCTAATGTGGGGGACTACTGTATACTGCACCTATTTTGAGGAATTACTTTATACTGCAACTAATGTGGGGGACTACTGTATGTATACTGCACCTAATGTGGGGGACTACTGTATACTGCAACTTATGTGGGGGACTACTGTATACTGCTCCTAATGTGGGGGACTACTGTATACTGCACCTATATGTGGGACTACTGTATACTGCACCTAATGTGGGGAACTACTTTATACTGCACCTAATGTGGGGGACTACTGTATACTGCACCTAATGTGTGGGACTACTGTATACTGCACCTAATGAGCGGGACTAATGTATACTGCACCTAATGTGGGGGACTACTGTATAATGCACCTAATGTGCGGGACTACTGTATACTGCACCTAATGAGGGTAACTACTTTATACTGCACCTAATGTGGGGGACTACTGTATACTGCACCTAATGTGGGGGAACTACTTTATACTGCACCTAATGTGGGGGACTACTTTATACTGCACCTAATGTGGGGTAACTACTGTATAGTGCACCTAATGTGGGGAACTACTTTATACTGTACCTAATGTGGGGGACTACTGTATACTGCACCTATTGTGAGGAATTACTTTATACTGTAACTAATGTGGGGGACTACTGTATGTATACTGCACCTAATGTGGGGGACTACTGTATACTGCACCTAATGTGGGGGACTACTTTATACTGCACCTAATGTGGGGAACTACTTTATACTGCACCTAATGTGGGGGACTACTGTATGTATACTGCACCTAATGTGGGGGACTACTGTATACTGCAACTTATGTGGGGGACTACTGTATACTGCTCCTAATGTGGGGGACTACTGTATACTGCACCTAATG
This sequence comes from Hyla sarda, assembly GCF_029499605.1. NCBI lineage: Eukaryota > Metazoa > Chordata > Amphibia > Anura > Hylidae > Hyla > Hyla sarda. The sequence continues at coordinate 140,659,799 of NC_079197.1, read as the reverse complement.
TGTAGGACTACTGTATACTGCACCTAATGTGGGGAACTACTTTATACTTCACCTAATGTGGGGGACTACTGTATACTGCACCTAATGTGTGGGACTACTGTATGTATACTGCACCTAATGTGGGGGACTACTGTATGTATACTGCACCTAATGTGGGGGACTACTGTATACTGCAACTTATGTGGGGGACTATTGTATACTTCTTCTAATGTGGGGGACTACTGTATATTGCACCTAATGTGTGGGACTACTGTATATTGCTTCTAATGTGGGGGAATTACTGTATACTGCACCTAATGTGTGGGACTACTGTATACTGCACCTAATGTGGGGGACTACTGTATACTGCACCTAATGATTGGGACTACTGTATACTGCACGTAATGTGGGGGACTACTGTATACTGCACCTAATGTGGGGAACTACTTTATACTGCACCTAATGTGGGGGACTACTGTATACTGCACCTAATGTGGGGGACTACTGTATACTGCACCTAATGTGGGGAACTACTTTATACTGCAACTAATGTGGGGGACTACTGTATGTATACTGCACCTAATGTGGGGGACTACTGTATACTGCAACTTATGTGGGGGACTACAGTATACTGCTCCTAATGTGTGGGACTACTGTATACTGCACCTAATGTGGGGAACTACTGTATATTGCTCCTAATGTGGGGGAACTACTGTATACTGCACCTAATGTGTGGGACTACTGTATACTGCACCTAATGTGGGGGACTACTGTATACTGCACCTAATGAGTGGGACTAATGTATACTGCACCTAATGTGGGGGACTACTGTATACTGCACCTAATGTGGGGGACTACTGTATACTGCACCTAATGAGGGGAACTACTTTATACTGCACCTAATGTGGGGGACTACTGTATACTGCACCTAATGTGGGGGACTACTTTATACTGCACCTAATGTGTGGTAACTAATGTATAGTGCTCCTAATGTGGGGAACTACTTTATACTGTACCTAATGTGGGGGACTACTGTATACAGCAACTAATGTGGGGGACTACTGGATACTACACCTAATATGGGGGACTACTTTATACTGCACCTAATGTGTTCCAACTACTGTATACTGCTCCTAATGTGGGGAACTACTTTATACTGCACCTAATGTGGGGGACTACTGTATACTGCACCTAATGTGGGGGACTACTGTATACTGCACCTAATGTGGGGGACTACTGTATACTGCACCTAATGTGGGGGACTACTTTATACTGCACCTAATGTGGGGAACTACTTTATACTGCACCTAATGTGGGGGACTACTGTATGTATACTGCACCTAATGTGGGGGACTACTGTATACTGCAACTTATGTGGGGGACTACTGTATACTGCTCCTAATGTGGGGGACTACTGTATACTGCACCTAATGTGTGGGACTACTGTATACTGCACCTAATGTGGGGAACTACTTTATACTTCACCTAATGTGGGGGACTACTGTATACTGCACCTAATGTGTGGGACTACTGTATGTATACTGCACCTAATGTGGGGGACTACTGTATGTATACTGCACCTAATGTGGGGGACTACTGTATACTGCAACTTATGTGGGGGACTATTGTATACTTCTTCTAATGTGGGGGACTACTGTATATTGCACCTAATGTGTGGGACTACTGTATATTGCTTCTAATGTGGGGGAATTACTGTATACTGCACCTAATGTGTGGGACTACTGTATACTGCACCTAATGTGGGGGACTACTGTATACTGCACCTAATGATTGGGACTACTGTATACTGCACGTAATGTGGGGGACTACTGTATACTGCACCTAATGTGGGGAACTACTTTATACTGCACCTAATGTGGGGGACTACTGTATACTGCACCTAATGTGGGGGACTACTGTATACTGCACCTAATGTGGGGAACTACTTTATACTGCAACTAATGTGGGGGACTACTGTATGTATACTGCACCTAATGTGGGGGACTACTGTATACTGCAACTTATGTGGGGGACTACAGTATACTGCTCCTAATATGTGGGACTACTGTATACTGCACCTAATGTGGGGAACTACTGTATATTGCTCCTAATGTGGGGGAACTACTGTATACTGCACCTAATGTGTGGGACTACTGTATACTGCACCTAATGTGGGGGACTACTGTATACTGCACCTAATGAGTGGGACTAATGTATACTGCACCTAATGTGGGGGACTACTGTATACTGCACCTAATGTGGGGGACTACTGTATACTGCACCTAATGAGGGGAACTACTTTATACTGCACCTAATGTGGGGGACTACTGTATACTGCACCTAATGTGGGGGACTACTTTATACTGCACCTAATGTGTGGTAACTAATGTATAGTGCTCCTAATGTGGGGAACTACTTTATACTGTACCTAATGTGGGGGACTACTGTATACTGCACCTATTGTGAGGAACTACTTTATACTGCAACTAATGTGGGGGACTACTGTATGTATACTGCACCTAATGTGGGGGACTACTGTATACTGCAACTTATGTGGGGGACTACTGTATACTGCTCCTAATGTGGGGGACTACTGTATACTGCACCTAATGTGTGGGACTACTGTATATTGCTCCTAATGTGGGGGAACTACTGTATACTGCACCTAATGAGGGGAACTACTTTATACTGCACCTAATGTGGGGGGCTACTGTATACTGCACCTAATGTGGGGGTCTACTTTATACTGCACCTAATGTGGGGTAACTACTGTATACTGCACCTAATGTGGGGAATTACTTTATACTGCACCTAATGTGGGGGACTACTGTATACTGCACCTAATGTGGGGAACTACTTTATACTGCAACTAATGTGTTGGACTACTGTATGTATACTGCACCTAATGTGGGGGACTACTGTATACTGCAACTTATGTGGGAGACTGCTGTATACTGCTCCTAATGTGGGGGACTACTGTATACTGCACCTAATGTGTGGAACTACTGTATACTGCACCTAATGTGGGGAACTACTTTATACTGCACCTACTGTGGGGGACTACTGTATACTGCACCTAATGTGTGGGATTACTGTATGTATACTGCACCTAATGTGGGGGACTACTGTATGTATACTGCACCTAATGTGGGGGACGACTGTATACTGCAACTTATGTGGGGGACTACTGTATACTGCTCCTAATGTGGGGGACTACTGTATACTGCACCTAATGTGTGGGACTACTGTATATTGCTCCTAATGTGGAGGAACTACTGTATACTGCACCTAATGTGGGGGACTACTGTATACTGCACCAAATGTGCGGGACTACTGTATACTGCACCTAATGTGGGGGACTACTGTATACTGCACCTAATGTGGGGGACTACTTTATACTGCACCTAATGAGGGGAACTACTGTATGTATACTGCACCTAATGTGTGAGACTACTTTATACTGCACCTAATGTGGGGAACTACTTTATACTGCACCTAATGAGGGGAACTACTGTATGTATACTGCACCCAATGTGGGGGACTACTTTATACTACACCTAATGTGGGGAACTACTTTATACTGCACCTAATGTGAGGGACTACTGTATACTGCACCTAATGTGGAGGACCACTGTATGCATACTGCACCTATTGTGGGGGACTACTGTATACTGCACCTAATGTGGGGAACTACTTTATACTGCACCTAATGTGGGGGACTACTGTATACTGCACCTAATGTGGGGAACTACTGTATACTGCACCTAATGTGGGGGACTACTGTATACTGCACCTAATGTGGGGGACTACTGTATACTGCACCTAATGTGGGGGACTACTGTATACTGCACCTAATGTGTGGTAACTACTGTATACTGCACCTAATGTGGGGGACTACTGTATACTGCACCCAATGTGGGGAACTACTTTATACTCCACCTAATGTGGGGGACTACTGTATACTGCACCTAATGTGGAGAACTACTTTATACTGCACCTAATGTGGGGGACTACTGTATGTATACTGCACCTAATGTGGGGGACTACTGTATACTGCAACTTATGTGGGGGACTACTATATACTGCTCCTAATGTGGGGGACTACTGTATACTGCACCTAATGTGTGGGACTACTGTATACTGCACCTAATGTGGGGAACTACTTTATACTGCACCTAATGTGGGGGACTACTGTATACTGCACCTAATGTGTGGGACTACTGTATGTATACTGCACCTAATGTGGGGGACTACTGTATACTGCAACTTATGTGGGGGACTACTGTATACTGCTCCTAATGTGGGGGACTACTGTATACTGCACCTAATGAGTGGGACTACTGTATACTGCACCTAATGTGGGGGACTACTGTATACTGCACCTAATGTGGGGAACTACTTTATACTGCACCTAATGTGGGGGACTACTGTATACTGCACCTAATGTGGGGAACTACTGTATACTGCACCTAATGTGGGGGACTACTGTATACTGCACCTAATGTGCGGGACTACTGTATACTGCACCTAATGAGGGGAACTACTTTATACAGCAACTAATGTGGGGGACTACTGGATACTACACCTAATATGGGGGACTACTTTATACTGCACCTAATGTGTTGTAACTACTGTATACTGCTCCTAATGTGGGGAACTACTTTACACTGCACCTAATGTGGGGGACTACTGTATACTGCACCTAATGTGGGGGACTACTGTATACTGCACCTAATGTGGGGGACTACTGTATACTGCACCTAATGTGGGGGACTACTGTATACTGCACCTAATGTGGGGGACTACTTTATACTGCACCTAATGTGGGTAACTATTTATACTGCACCTAATGTGGGGGACTACTGTATGTATACTGCACCTAATGTGGGGGACTACTGTATACTGCAACTTATGTGGGGGACTACTGTATACTGCTCCTAATGTGGGGGACTACTGTATACTGCACCTAATGTGTGGGACTACTGTATACTGCACCTAATGTGGGGAACTACTTTATACTTCACCTAATGTGGGGGACTACTGTATACTGCACCTAATGTGTGGGACTACTGTATGTATACTGCACCTAATGTGGGGGACTACTGTATGTATACTGCACCTAATGTGGGGGACTACTGTATACTGCAACTTATGTGGGGGACTACTGTATACTTCTCCTAATGTGGGGGACTACTGTATACTGCACCTAATGTGTGGGACTACTGTATATTGCTCCTAATGTGGGGGAACTACTGTATACTGCACCCAATGTGTGGGACTACTGTATACTGCACCTAATGTGGGGGACTACTGTATACTGCACCTAATGAGTGGGACTACTGTATACTGCACCTAATGTGGGGGACTACTGTATACTGCACCTAATGTGGGGAACTACTTTATACTGCACCTAATGTGGGGGACTACTGTATGCTGCACCTAATGTGTGGGACTACTGTATATTGCTCCTAATGTGGGGGAACTACTGTATACTGCACCTAATGTGTGGGACTACTGTATACTGCACCTAATGAGTGGGACTAATGTATACTGCACCTAATGTGGGGGACTACTGTATAATGCACCTAATGTGCGGGACTACTGTATACTGCACCTAATGAGGGGAACTACTTTATACTGCACCTAATGTGGGGGACTACTGTATACTGCACCTAATGTGGGAGACTACTTTATACTGCACCTAATGTGGGGTAACTACTGTATAGTGCACCTAATGTGGGGAACTACTTTATACTGTACCTAATGTGGGGGACTACTGTATACTGCACCTATTTTGAGGAATTACTTTATACTGCAACTAATGTGGGGGACTACTGTATGTATACTGCACCTAATGTGGGGGACTACTGTATACTGCAACTTATGTGGGGGACTACTGTATACTGCTCCTAATGTGGGGGACTACTGTATACTGCACCTAATATGTGGGACTACTGTATACTGCACCTAATGTGGGGAACTACTTTATACTGCACCTAATGTGGGGGACTACTGTATACTGCACCTAATGTGTGGGACTACTGTATACTGCACCTAATGAGCGGGACTAATGTATACTGCACCTAATGTGGGGGACTACTGTATACTGCACCTAATGAGGGTAACTACTTTATACTGCACCTAATGTGGGGGACTACTGTATACTGCACCTAATGTGGGGGAACTACTTTATACTGAACCTAATGTGGGGGACTACTTTATACTGCACCTAATGTGGGGTAACTACTGTATAGTGCACCTAATGTGGGGAACTACTTTATACTGTACCTAATGTGGGGGACTACTGTATACTGCACCTATTGTGAGGAATTACTTTATACTGTAACTAATGTGGGGGACTACTGTATGTATACTGCACCTAATGTGGGGGACTACTGTATACTGCAACTTATGTGGGGGACTACTGTATACTGCTCCTAATGTGTGGGACTACTGTATACTGCACCTAATGTGTGGGACTACTGTATACTGCACCTAATGTGGGGAACTACTTTATACTGCACCTAATGTGGGGGACTACTGTATACTGCACCTAATGTGTGGGACTACTGTATGTATACTGCACCTAATGAGGGGAACTACTGTATGTATACTGCACCTAATGTGGGGAACTACTTTATACTGCACCTATTGAATGGAACTACTGTATTCTGCAACTTATGTGGGAGACTACTGTATACTGCTCCTAATGTGGGGGACTACTGTATACTGCACCTAATGTGGGGGACTACTTTATACTGCACCTACTGTGGGGGACTACTGTGTACTGCACCTAATGTGTGGGACTGCTGTATGTATACTGCACCTAATGTGGGGGACTACTGTATGTATACTGCACCTAATGTGGGGGACGACTGTATACTGCAACTTATGTGGGGGACTACTGTATACTGCTCCTCATGTGGGGAACTACTGTATACTGCACCTAATGTGTGGGACTACTGTATATTGCTTCTATTGTGGCGGAACTACTGTATACTGCACCTAATGTGGGGGACTACTGTATACTGCACCAAATGTGCGGGACTACTGTATACTGCCCCTAATGTGGGGGACTACTGTATACTGCACCTAATGTGGGGGACTACTTTATACTGCACCTAATGTGGGGAACTACTTTATACTGCACCTAATGAGGGGAACTACTGTATGTATACTGCACCTAATGAGGGGAACTACTGTATGTATACTGCACCTAATGAGGGGAACTACTGTATGTATACTGCACCTAATGTGTGAGACTACTTTATACTGCACCTAATGTGGGGAACTACTTTATACTGCACCTATTGAATGGAACTACTGTATGTATACTGCACCCAATGTGGGGGACTACTTTATACTACACCTAAAGTGGGGAACTACTTTATACTGCACCTAATGTGGAGGACTACTGTATGCATACTGCACCTAATGCGGGGAACTACTGTATACTGCACCTAATGTGGGGAACTACTTTATACTGCACCTAATGTGGGGGACTACTGTATACTGCACCTAATGTGGGGAACTACTGTATACTGCACCTAATGTGGGGGACTACTGTATACTGCACCTAATGTGGGGGACTACTGTATACTGCACCTAATGTGGGGGACTACTGTATACTGCACCTAATGTGGGGGACTACTTTAAACTGCACCTAATGTGGGGAACTACTTTATACTGCACCTAATGTGGGGGACTACTGTATACTGCAACTTATGTGGGGGACTACTGTATACTGCTCCTAATGTGGGGGGACTACTGTGTACTGCACCTAATGTGGGGGACTACTGTATACTGCAACTTATGTGGGGGATTACTGTATACTGCTCCTAATGTGGGGGACTACTGTATACTGCACCTAATGTGTGGGACTACTGTATACTGCACCTAATGTAGGGAACTACTTTATACTGCACCTAATGTGGGGGACTACTGTATACTGCACCTAATGTGGGGGACTACTGTATGTATACTGCACCTAATGTGGGGGACAACTGTATACTGCAACTTATGTAGGGGACTACTGTATACTTCTCCTAATGTGGGGGACTACTGTATATTGCTCCTAATGTGGGGGAACTACTGTATACTGCACCTAATGTGTGAGACTACTTTATACTGCACCTAATGTGGGGGACTACTTTATACTGCACCTAATGTGGGGGACTACTGTATACTGCACCTAATGTGGGGGGACTACTTTATACTGCACCTAATGTGGGGGATTACTGTATGCTGCACCTAATGTGTGGGACTACTGTATATTGCTCCTAATGTGGGTGAACTACTGTATACTGCACCTAATGTGTGGGACTACTGTATACTGCACCTAATGTGGGGGACTACTGTATACTGCACTTAATGAGTGGGACTAATGTATACTGCACCTAATGTGGGGGACTACTGTATAATTCACCTAATGTGCGGGACTACTGTATACTGCACCTAATGTGTGGGGACTACTGTATACTGCACCTAATGTGGGGGACTACTTTATACTGCACCTAATGTGGGGTAACTACTGTATAGTGCACCTAATGTGGGGAACTACTTTATACTGTACCTAATGTGGGGGACTACTGTATACTGCACCTATTGTGAAGAACTACTTTATACTGCAACTAATGTGGGGGACTACTGTATGTATACTGCACCTAATGTGGGGGACTACTGTATACTGCAACTTATGTGGGGGACTACTGTATACTGCTCCTAATGTGGGGGACTACTGTATACTGCACCTAATGTGTGGGACTACTGTTTACTGCACCTAATGTGGGAACTACTTTATACTGCACCTAATGTGGGGGACTACTGTATACTGCACCTAATGTGTGGGACTACTGTATGTATACTGCACCTAATGTGGGGGACTACTGTATACTGCAACTTATGTGGGGGACTACTGTATATTGCTCCTAATGTGGGGGACTATTGTATACTGCACCTAATGTGTGGGACTACTGTATATTGCTCCTAATGTGGGGGAACTACTGTATACTGCACATAATGTGGGGGACTACTGTATACTGCACCTAATGTGCGGGACTACTGTATACTGCACCTAATGTGGGGGACTACTGTATACTGCACCTAATGTGGGGGACTACTTTATACTGCACCTAATGCAGGGAACTACTTTATACTGCACCTAATGAGGGGAACTACTGTATGTATACTGCACCTAATGTGGGGGACTACTTTATACTGCACCTAATGTGGGGAACTACTTTATATTGCACCTAATGTGAGGGACTACTGTATACTGCACCTAATGTGGAGGACTACTGTATGCATACTGCACCTATTGTGGGGGACTACTGTATACTGCACCTAATGTGGGGAACTACTTTATACTGCACCTAATGTGGGGGACTACTGTATACTGCACCTAATGTGGGGAACTACTGTATACTGCACCTAATGTGGGGGACTACTGTATACTGCACCTAATATGGGTGACTACTGTATACTGCACCTAATGTGGGGGACTACTGTATACTGCACCTAATGTGTGGTAACTACTGTATACTGCACCTAATGTGGGGGACCTACTGTATACTGCACCTAATGTGGGGAACTACTTTATACTGCACCTAATTTGGGGGACTACTGTATACTGCACCTAATTTGGGGAACTGCTTTATACTGCACCTAATGTGGGGGACTACTGTATGTATACTGCACCTAATGTGCTACTGTATACTGCAACTTATGTGGGGGACTACTGTATACTGCTCCTAATGTGGGGGACTACTGTATACTGCACCTAATGTGTGGGACTACTGTATACTGCACCTAATGTGGGGAACTACTTTATACTGCACCTAATGTGGGGGACTACTGTATACTGCACCTAATGTGTGGGACTACTGTATGTATACTGCACCTAATGTGGGGGACTACTGTATACTGCAACTTATGTGGGGGACTACTGTATACTGCTCCTAATGTGGGGGACTACTGTTTACTGCACCTAATGTGGGGAACTACTTTATACTGCACCTAATGTGGGGAACTACTTTATTCTGCACCTAATGTGGGGGACTACTGTATGTATACTGCACCTAATGTGGGGGACTACTGTATACTGCAACTTATGTGGGGGAACTACTGTATACTGCTCCTAATGTGGGGGACTACTGTATACTGCACCTAATGTGTGGGACTACTGTATACTGCACCTAATGTGGGGGGACTACTGTATGTATACTGCACCTAATGTGGGGGACTACTGTATGTATACTGCACCTAATGTGGGGGACTACTTTATACTGCACCTAATGTGGGGGACTACTGTATACTGCACCTAATGTGGGGGACTACTGTATACTGCACCTAATGTGGGGGATTTACTGTATACTGCACCTAATATGGGGGACTACTGTATACTGCACCTAATGTGGGGGAACTACTTTATACTGCACCTAATTGGTGGACTACTGTATGTATACTGCACCTAATGTGTGAGACTAATTTATACTGCACCTAATGTGGGGGACTACTGTATACTGCACCTAATGTGGGGAACTACTGTATACTGCAACTTATGTGGGAGACTATTGTATGTATACTGCACCTAATGTGGGGGACTACTGTATACTGCAACTTATGTGGGGGACTACTGTATACTGCTTCTTATGTGGGGGACTACTGTATATTGCTCCTAATGTGTGGGATCTACTGTATACTGCACCTAATGTGTGGGACTACTGTATACTGCACCTAATGTGGGGGACTACTGTATACTGCACCTAATGAGTGGGACTACTGTATACTGCACCTAATGTGGGGGACTACTGTATACTGCACCTAATGTGCGGGACTACTGTATACTGCACCTAATGAGGGGAACTACTTTATACTGCACCTAATGTGGGGGACTACTGTATACTGCACCTAATGTGGGGGACTACTTTATACTGCACCTAATGTGGGGGACTACTGTATACTGCACCTAATGTGGGGAACTACTTTATACTGCAACTAATGTGGGGGACTACTGTATGTATACTGCACCTAATGTGGGGGACTACTGTATACTGCAACTTATGTGGGGGACTACTGTATACTGCTCCTAAGGTGGGGGACTACTGTATACTGCACCTAATGTGTGGGACTACTGTATACTGCACCTAATGTGGGGGTCTACTGTATACTGCACCTAATGTGGGGGACTACTGTATACTGCACCTAATGTGGGGGGACTACTGTATACTGCACCTAATGTGGGGGACTACTGTATGTATACTGCACCTAATGTGGGGGTCTACTGTATACTGCAACTTATGTGGGGGACTACTGTATACTGCACCTAATGTGGGGGACTACTTTATACTGCACCTAATGTGGGGGACTACAGTATACTGCTCCTAATGTGGGGGACTACTGTATGCTGCACCTAATGTGTGGGACTACTGTATATTGCTCCTAATGTGGGGGAACTACTGTATACTGCACCTAATGTGGGGGACTACTGTATGTATACTGCACCTAATGTGGGGAACTAGTTTATACTGCACCTAATGTGGGGGACTGCTGTATACTGCACCTAATGTGTAGGACTACTGTATGTATACTGCACCTAATTTGGGGGACTACTGTATGTATACTGCACCTAATGTGGGGGACTACTGTATACTGCAACTTATGTGGGGGACTACAGTATACTGCTCCTAATGTGGGGGACTACTGTATGCTGCACCTAATATGTGGGACTACTGTATATTGCTCCTAATGTGGGGGAACTACTGTATACTGCACCTAATGTGGGGGACTACTGTATACTGCACCTAATGAGTGGGACTACTGTATACTGCACCTAATGTGGGGGACAACTGTATACTGCACCTAATGTGCGGGACTACTGTATACTGCACCTAATGAGGGGAACTACTTTATACTGCACCTAATGTGGGGGACTACTGTATACTGCACCTAATGTGGGGGACTACTTTATACTGCACCTAATGTGGGGTAACTACTGTATACTGCACCTAATGTGGGGAACTACTTTATACTGCACCTAATGTGGGGGACTACTGTATACTGCACCTAATGTGGGGAACTACTTTATACTGCAACTAATGTGGGGGACTACTGTATGTATACTGCACCTAATGTGGGGGACTACTGTATACTGCAACTTATGTGGGGGACTACTGTATACTGCTCCTAATGTGGGGGACTACTGTATACTGCACCTAATGTGTGGGACTACTGTATACTGCACCTAATGTGGGGGACTACTGTATACTGCACCTAATGTGGGGGACTACTGTATACTGCACCTAATGTGGGGGACTACTGTATACTGCACCTAATGTGGGGGACTACTGTATGTATACTGCACCTAATGTGGGGGACTACTGTATGTATACTGCACCTAATGTGGGGAACTACTTTATACTGCACCTAATGTGGGGGACTACTGTATACTGCACCTAATGTGGGGAACTACTGTATACTGCACCTAATGTGGGGGACTACTGTATACTGCACCTAATGAGTGGGACTACTGTATACTGCACCTAATGTGGGGGACTACTGTATACTGCACCTAATGTGGGGGACTACTGTATGCTGCACCTAATGTGGGGGACTACTGTATACTGCACCTAATGTGGGGGACTACTGTATACTGCACCTAATGTGGTGGAACTACTGTATACTGCACCTAATGTGGGGGAACTACTGTATACTTCACCTAATGTGGGGGAACTACTGTATACTGCACCTAATGTGGGGGGATTACTGTATACTGCACCTAATGTGGGGGACTATACTGCCCCTAATGTGGGGGAACTATACTGCACCTAATATGGGGGAACTATACTGAACCTAATGTGGGAGACTATACTGCACCCAATATGGGGGGAACTATACTGCCAACCTAATGTGGGGGAGCTATACTGTCTACCTAATGTGGGGGAGCTATACTCTTTACCTAATGTCTGGGACTATACAAAAATATAAAATTGTACTATTCTGATCCCTATAAATCTTATTTTTCTGTATATAGGGATGTGTGAGGTCATTTTTTGCGCTGTGATTTGTAGTTTTTATCGGTGCTATTTTTGTTTTGATGGGACTTCTCAATTGCTTTTTAGATATTTTTTATAGTATTTGAAGTGACCAAAAATGTTCAAATCTGGTTAGTGCACTATTACGACTTTTGGGGCCCCACTTTTGATTTTGCCTAGGGCCACGCTGAGCCTAAACCCGCCCCTGGGCATCTTACTCTACTACTTTGTTTCTCACTGACATATAAAACGCTGATCTATAATAAATTCCCCACTTTGTCTATTATTATAACAATAATTACATCAATCGGAATATTTGTCAAATAAAAATGTTTATTCATCTTTTCCAGTGTTCATACATACAGGTTGGTGAAGAATACCCATAGTATACTGGTGATGACGTTAATGACACATCTTATCTCGGGGATATTGACAATTAGGATGGCAATGGTGACCCGTCCCAGGAACTGTCTGACAGAGTTAATATAGTCCATCGGTCCGGTGATGCTGGTCACTATCCCCCTTGGCATAACCCACGTCAGAAGCTGAAGTGTGATGGCGATCCAGGTGAGCCTGTCACTGATGAAGCCGATCCAGCTGATGGCGGTGGGGTTACAGATCACGTAAAGAAGCTCTATAGTGCTGCTGGTGCTAATCCAGGTCACCAACTCATTGACTGGGTTCATCCAGGCAAGCAGGGAACTGCTGGTGATGGTGGGGATCCAGAATACCAATTCAGTGGTGGTGTCTATCCAGGACAGCAGGTCACTGATGGTACTAGCAAACGAGATCAGATCGTCAACAGCATCTATGAACCGGTCCAGCAGGTTGTTATCGATGGGGATATAGCATAGCAGGGAGATGATCATGTCACCATAAGTGCTGATCCAGCCAAGATAGTTTTTGATGATGGCCGCCCCGCTCTGCAGGTTGTTGGTAATGGAATCCCAGCTGATCGTGTCGCTGCTGGCAGTGGTGTCATTACTCCCCAGGACAGGGGTGATTTTTCTGGTCCTGGTCCTGGTCCAGATGGGACACTTCATGTCGCTGCTGGCAGAGGTTTGATTACTCACCAGGACAGGGGTGATCTTTCTGATCCTGGTCCTCGTCCAGATGGGACACTTCATGTCGCTGCTGGTAGTATTCAAGCTGGGCAGATCTCTGATGGTATCGTTCTGCCCTTGCAGGTGGCTGGAGGTGATGTTCCGGCTCGGTTGGTTGCTGGTGATTTCAAACCAGAAACTCGGGCCGGTGGTGAAGAGGGAACCCAGGAGGATGGTAACTGTCCAGCACATGCTACAGGCCAAATTGACCTCGTCCCTGCTGATGTGGTCCCCTCGAATCATGATAAAATAAAATAAAAAGCGCAAGGAAACAATATAGAAACACTAGTGCTCGCTAGATTGCAGTCCTCAGAGTAAGGCCTCTGGGGCTCTGCACCTCTTTTTCCAGCTATCACCATTTGTGAAGTCACATGTGTGATGTCATACGGAATGTCACTGCTCTGAGGACAGGTGTAGACATGGACATTTACATCCATTTGTTTTATAGGATGAAATAAGCTTTTTATTATTAAATAAAGGTATAGAAAACTCTGGGTGTAGGGTGTTTTTTGGGGGGGGGGGTGACTTTATACGGAGGACTGGGTATTTGGGTCGGAAGGAACGTCACTTTATAACATAGAAGACAAATAAATATAATATACAAATATAAATACAGATATTAGTAAAATTCTGACAAAGTCCAACGTTATCTACAGATTTGGGTATTCTGGCAGGAGGATTCCTCATTTTTGAGAATAGGAGGAGGAGGAAAGTGATGGTGGGGGAAGAATACACAGCTCCCGGATTGATCAGAACACTACAGCTCTGCTTCATTGGGAGTAGTCACCTGCACCCCAACCCCCATGTTTCTTTTCCCCCCTATATATTGCAACTTATTCCTTCTACATATATACCTACAAACGCCAAAAGTGTAACACATTGTAACCCCGACACCAAATAAAGTACAAATCGATGTATGAAAATATATATTTTTTATTAATAAAAGAACATGATTCTAAAAATGTACATAATAGACGCAATAAAATAAATATATATCAATATATGTTAAAAAAAATTTGTCTGCAAATAATGGCTACAGGTACGGTATTTATAGAATAGGGACCCAATAGAAAAGGAATAACACACCTGTCCAAATAGTAAGCCGCTGGGTCGGAAGTGACGTTGGACACCGCGGCACTCGTGTGATGGAACACGCAACGCGCATTCACATTAAAGAGCTTGTGCGGCCACGAAAACATGGCCACAGTCACTCATACTGCGCATGCGTGCACAAAATAATTCTAAGGGGAAAGACAAGCTTCCCCAAAATGGCCGCAGATCGCCGCTAATAGAGGGATATACTAAATAAGCTGAACATCGGACCCAGGGCTAAATAATACAAAGAATGAAAATCTATAGTGGGAGAACTGACTGTGGACTGTGAAGGCAATAACATGGCTATAAATAATACAAATACATTAGAGATAATAGCAATAATGATTATAATAATAATAATCCGGGGGCATATGAAAGCATAAAAAAATGACAAGGATGTGATCACATGTATAATGGTAAAACAAATAAATAGTGCATGCAACATATACAACAAGGAGAAAAATATTTTAGTAAAAAAATATATTTATAGAAGTGTATAACTGAATATTGATTAGTGTGCAGGAATGATGTATACTAAAACCAAATGGATAGGAGCAGTGCCTGCAGAGTGCAAGAATATATAGAGCATGCAATACAAAAGATATAAAAAGTGCAGAGATATGGTGCATATGGTACAAAGCATACCGTATTTTTTGCCGTATAAGATGCACTTTTTCTTCCCCAAAGCTTGGGGGGAAAAGTTGGTGCGTCTTATACGGCGAATACACACCTATCGTGGTGGTCCCTGCGGCCATCAATGGCCGGGACCCACGGCTAATACAGGACATCACCGATCGCGATGATGCCCTGTATTAACCCTTCAGACGCGGCGATCAAAGCTGACCGCCGTGTCTGAAGCGAAAGGGACACTAACCCGGCTGCATCGGGAGGGACCTTATCGGCCTCCTCGGTGTCTGCTCCGTGCCCGGATCCCCTGCATGAACGGCGCTCTCCTTTGTCGTCATCACGTCGTCGCTCCAATACGCGATGGCGGCGAAGGAGAGCGAGGATACCAGGCAGCAGAGACATTCCAGAGCGAAGGGCACACCCCGGGGACGTGTCGACAGCGATGGAGGGCGACATCCAGGGCAGCGGTGACGAGCGGTGACCGGTCCGGAGCGGCGGGGACACGAGAGTATTACCTCCTATACCAGAGGTCTTCAACCTGCGGACCTCCAGATGTTGCAAAACTACAACTCCTGGCATGCCCGGACAGCCAACGGCTGTACTTTACATTGTATTCTAGATTTTACTCATTTAAAATTGGGTGCGTCTTATATGCCGGAGCGTCCTATAGGGCGAAAAATACGGTAAGTAATTATAAAAAATATATATATATATTATTGAAAAATGGTATTAAAAATTATATGTATATTTTTTTAATTTTATCTTTTTCTTGGTCACTGCTCCTGCACTCACATTTAAGCTCAGAAATGTTTTATTTATACAGTTATCACTGAGCACTAGAAACCATGGAATATTTTGTGAGATGTTTCCTCCAGAATTTTCTGGGATGTAAAATTTGGTGCAAAAAAAATCCAATATGGCTGCAAAAAAAAAATTTGGGGTGCGAAAATGAATTTTCACATATTTTCAAAGCAGCACAAGAGACCTTTGAAAATGTGAGGAGAAAAAAAAGGTTTGAATAATATCGCTGGAACAGAAATTACATTAGTTTTTGAGAATCTCCCACAGAATATCTGGGTTTAAAAAAATATGTAATTTTGCTGAACAATCTGTCCCCTTACCTCTATATCAGTGTTTACCAACCAGAATGTCTCCAAGTGTTGCAAAACTTGGCATGCTGGGAGTTGCAGTTTTGCCAAAGCTGGAGGTACCCTGGTTGGTAAACACTGTGTACATGTACCAGAGCTGAGTGTGTGATCATGTACATGTAGCAGAAATTAGTGTGCGACATGTGTATGGAGCAGAGCTGAATGTGTGATTATGTATAAGCATGACCACGCACACACTCAACTCTGCTACGTACACCTGATCACTCATTCAGCTCTACTGCATTTACAAAATCACACACTCAGCTCTGCTACATATACACAATCACACACTCAGCCCTGCTGCATTTACACAATCACACACTCAGCTCTACTGCATTTACACAATCACACACTCAGCTCTGCTACAGACACCTGATCACACACTCAGCTCTTCTGCATAAACATAATCACACAGTCAGCTACAGCTACATATACACACACTCACTCAGCACTACTGCATATACACACACTCACACTCAGCTTTACTACATATACACAATCACACATATACATTGGGGGAAATTTATCCTTGTTGTAGGTACATGTTTTTTGTAGATTGTTTTGGTTGGTCTAAATTTGGTGCAATTGCAAGGCACAGGATACATTTTGTGCAAAGTTCTAAATCTCCAGACAGTTCTATTTGGACACCTGAGCTGCACCTCACAGGAAAAGTGGACGTAGGGATTTTGTTCTATTGCTTTGACACTCGGATTTCATTGAGGTTTTTTGTTCACCAGCAAAAACGCCAGAAAAACTCAGTGTTTTTTCAGTTTTTCTTGCGTTCTTTTCTTGCGTTTTTGCTGGTGTGTGGAAACAATCATTTTTGTATCCTGTGGCAATTTTTTTTACTGCCTTCAGGCACCACTCCATGGGTCGGATGCAGAGCGCCCGGTCCACAGAGTGTAAGGAGGTGAGGAGTGATATATAGCGTATACAGGGTGAAGAGCATCACTACTTACCTACGCCAGCTGTATAGAATACTGGGGTGCATAGTGTACCCAGGTATACCATCCAGGAGCCCAACAAGGAAAGAGTTAACTCACGCTGCTGCTGAGCAGCAGAATTACGGTTCTAGGTCCGGTCAGGAAACCGCATACGGGTCAAAAATGAGCCGACCGGAGTCACCGTTTGACTCCGGTCGGCTCATTAAAGTAAATGGAGTTCACTGCTGGTCCGGCTGGGGTACGAGAGAGCCGGGTTTGCCCCTCCCCCAGCCGTATCTGGCACCTGTAATGTGAAAACAAAGTGTGAATGCAGCCTAAGACAGATCAAATGTTCTCATAACCGAGGGCTCAATATCTTAAAGGGGTACTCCGGCGCTTAGACATCTTATCCCCTTTCCAAAGGATAGGGGATAAGATGCCTGATCGCGGGGGTCCCGACGCTGGGGACCCCTGTGACCTTGTACGCCGCACCCCATTTATGATCAGTCCCCGGAGCGCGTTCGCTCCGGGTCTGATTACTGTTGATCACGGGGCCGGAGCATTGTGACATCAAGGCTCCGCCCCGTGTGACATCACGCTCCGCCCCCTCAATGCAAGCCTATGGGAGGGGGCATGACAACTCTTTTGTTTGGTAGCATGGTAGACATAAAGATAAGGCATAACTTTCCATGGACACTCATAAGTAACTGTGCTTCTCCCATAAAGAACTTCACACCCTAAAGGAGTACTCCACTGGAGAATTTTTTTTTTTAAATCAACTGGTGCCAGAAAGTTAAACAGATTTGTAAATTACTTCTATAAAAAAAATCTTAATCCTTCCAGTACTTATCAGCTGCTGTATACTACAGAGGAAGTTCTTTTCTTTTTGAATTTCCTTTCTGTCTGACCACAGTGCTCTCTGCTGACACCTCTGTCCATGTCAGGAACTGTCTGGAGCAGAAGCAAATTCCCATAGCAAACCTATCCTGCTCTGGACAATTCCTGACATGGACAGAGGTGTCAGCAGAGCGCACTGTGGTCAGACAGAAAGGAAATTCTAAAAGAAAAGAATTACCTCTAGAGCATACAGTAGCTTATAAGTAGTGTTGCTCACGAATATTCACAATTCGAATATTTGTCGCGAATATCGCATATTTGCGAATATTACGAATTTCGCGATTAAAATTCGCTATTACGAATATTTGTCTTTTTTTCAAACTGTTTTAAAAACTGAGCACATTGTAGGGATCTCCTTTGACTGATAAATGCAAAGCTTGTATCATTTCATTAAAGACCCAGGGATGAGACTGTGAGGCGAAAGGTTTATGCATGCGAATATTCGCAATTCGAATATTCGTGGAAATTCCGCCCTACTTATGCCTGTGAGCCAATGAGAGTTCTGCAAGCACAGTTGTCAGAGCTTAGCAACGTCCCTAGCAACCAATAGAAACTTGCTGGCACGACCAGTATATAACATCACTCCCCAGCAGCATTCCTTTGCAGATTCACATGGTGGTTTAGAGAGGAGAGTGTTTCTGTGCTTTTGCTTGCGTCCTTTGTGCCTTGTATCATGTGACAACCAATTGCTTTTTTAAAAGCAGAAGAGAACCCAATTGTTTTTTTAAAAACAGAAGAAGCACAACTGCTTTTTTAAAAACAAATTCCTGTGTCTTTTTTGTATAGTAATAATTAGTAGTTTAGTGTAGTTTAGTGATAGTTTACGTGTAATTATATAGGTTATTTTGTAAGGTAGGTAGTTTTAGTCTTATTTTAGTTTGTTTAAATAGTCTTCTTATTTAGTTTATATTAGTTTTATATTAGCTGTGTAGTAGTTTATTACTTGTTGTCAGTGTCATTGTCTGTGTGTTAGTGTAAAAAAAGAAATTAGCTTTAGTAGTTTAGGTGTAGTTTTATTTAAGTAGTTCTCAGTGTCCTTGTCAGTGTCCTTGTCACAAAAAAAAAGTTTGTTGTAGTTTACTAGTCTTTGATTCTTTGTCTGCGTCTTTGTCCGCGTGCTTGTCTTAAAATAAAACACACCAAAAAACACAACTTATTGTTTTTCCTACATCCCCCCCCCTCAATAAAGTTTACCCCCCCCCCCCCCCCAAAAAAAAAAACATCCGCAATAATGAGTGACGGTACGACATGTGGCCATGGCAGCAGGGGTAGGGGAGTTACTCCCAGTGCTGGGTCGCTGCCAGCACGGGGTAATTCTCGTGCCACTAGTGGAGGATCAGGCGGAAGGGGAGTCCGCCTGATCCGAGATTTTTTTCCTTGGGCAGCCGTCCGATATTGCAGTCTCAGGCTCCATGACTACAACTACATGTTGCAAAGTAGTGCCACAGAGTCCTCAGCCCCGACTCCCAGCAGCCCCCCACAGCAGCACCACCAGTACACCAGTGCCTTTAGGACCCGCCCCCATGAGTCAAGCCTCTTACTGTTTGACAGTGACAGTGAGAGGGATATCTTGGGGGAGGCCCTGCATCAGGCAGACATCCAGTTCTGTTCTGATGCTCAGGACCTTTTGGAAGGGATGATGGAGGAGGAGGATGCGGTACCTTCTGTCAGTACCCCAGAGACATCCCTTCCAAGTGGTGCGGGTGTTTTTGGGCAAGAAACACCCGCACCTAGTCAGACCCAGGTGTCAGTGAGGGGACAGCGGAGCCAGGTTAGCGGCTCCATGTCTGCTGTTTCCCTCAGCCCACCACAGTTTAGCCCTGGGTCTGACATATCTGGGGGCGATATGTCAGTTGACAGCAGCAGTGACGAGGAAGGTAGGCACCCTGGGGAAACGGTGCGCCAGGTCACCAGGGAGACCAGCGTCAGGGTCTCCCCTGGTGATGGCAGCAGCAGGAGGTGTCAGCAGCAGCCACCTCCACCTGTGCTCACCGAGCCCGAGCAGGTGCAAGTCAGCATCACCCCATCTGATAGGAGGGCGGTGCTGAAGTCACCTGTCTGGGCCTACTTCACCCTGGCAGCAGATAATCTGAGCATAGCCATCTGCCAGATTTGTCGTGCCAGGGTGAAGAGAGGGAAGTGCTTGGCTCAGCTGGATACCACAGCTCTGACCCAGCATCTCCGAGTCAACCACTTGCGGGAGTATGAGCGGATGAGGGGTGGTGGTAGCAGCGCCACCACCAGTGTGCAGGGTACAGCAGCCCCTGCCACACCCTCACCTGTTCCTATGAGTTCATGCCCCCCCGCTCCCTCTTGTAGTGGTACTGGTACCGGCAGCCAGACCTCTTCCTCCATTTCACCCTCCTCTTCTGTGTCCTGCACTGCCGTCCGGAGCCAGCAGTCGGTTTCCGGCGCATTCGAATGCACCACTGCCTTACCCCCTGGAGACCGACGTGTGCGTTCCCTCAATGGGCTCCTGGCAAGGGTTATCGCCCAACATCTGCTGCCCTTCAACATCGTGGACAGCAACCCCTTCAGGCAGATGTTGGAGCAGGCCCAACCCAGATGGTGTGTCCCCAGCCACCATTTTTTTGCCAGGACTGGTGTCCCTGCCCTACACCAGCACATTGTGCAGAATGTATCCCTGTCGCTGGATCACGCTGTCAGTGACAGGGTGCATCTCACAATGGATGGCTGGACCAGCAGGCATGGGCAGGGGCGATACATCAGCTTCACGGCCCATTGGGTTTCCCTCAGAGGCGCCAGGGAGGGATCGGCGCCATCAGATTTTGTGGTGCAGCCCCGGGTTGTCCAGGGGAGAACTTCTGGTCTCCCTCAAGCCACTGTCTCCACAGCTGCTGAGCCTCCCAGCAAGCGTCCCCGTAGCTATTCAAATGTGGGGCGCGTGCGCTGTCAGGCTGTGCTCCAGCTTGTTAGTTTGGGGGATCGGAGACACGCTGGACATGAAGTGCTGACCGCACTTCAGGCTCAGGTCCAGAAGTGGCTGATACCCCGAAGGCTCCAGGCTGGTATGGTTGTCTGTGACAACGGCAGCAACCTACTATCCGCCCTCCATGCTGGCAGTCTGACCCACGTGTCCTGTCTGGCACATGTCCTCAACCTTGTGGTGCAGAAGTTCCTGCGCACCTATCCCGGGTTGAGTGACATTGGGCTAAGGGTACGGAGGATTGCCAGCCACTTCAGGCACTCCCCAACCGCTGCCGCGTCCCTGTCCAAGTTGCAGCAGCACAACAGCCTTCCCCCTCACAGGCTGATTGTGGACAGTGTGACGCGGTGGAACTCCACCCTCCACATGCTGGAGAGGTTGTGGGAGCAGCGAAGGGCGGTGAGAGAATACCTGCTGGAGCAAGGCACTTCCGGGCCAACACAAACCCTCCCGTACATCACCAATGTGGAGTGGGGGCAGATACACCAGATCTGCCATGTGTTGGCCCCTTTCGAGCAGGCGACCAGGATGGTCAGCAGGGAGCATGTCGGCCTCAATGACGTGCTCCCCATAGTGTTCCTGCTGGACAGGGCACTAGATCGCCTCTTCGATGCTGGGGAGAGTGCCTTGGTAGAGCAGGAGGAGGCAACACTGCTCCACCAAGACCAGGCCCAGGACGAGGAGGAGGTTATTGCTGACGTCCCGGAGTCAGGGCCTGGTCAGGAGGGAGAGCCGGTGTTGGGGGCACCGATAGTCCGTGGGTGGGGCATCTCTGAGCGTGAGCAGCAGCGCCTGCAGCATGAGGAGCTAGAGGTCATGGACCCGGGCAGCCATGAAGAGTCACAGTGGGCTGTGCTCTTCCCCATGGCTGCCCACATGCTGCGATGCCTCAGAAGGGACCCCCGGATCAAGACTATCAAGGAGAGGGATGCATTTTGGAGGGCCACCCTTTTAGATCCACGAGCAGCCCCTCCCAGCCAGCCAGAGGCAACACCGGATGGAGGAACTGCAGGCACGCATCGTCAGCCGGTTGGAGCAGGCAACTCCCCGGCCTCCGGTTGTCCCCGCCCATCTCACCCAGCAGGTGACTGCACCCAGCAGCAGCAGCCGAGCAGGGGATCTAATGGGTGAGATGAGGATGTTCTTCCAATCTGAGCGACCCAGTAGCAGCAGCAGCAGCAGTCGCCACCAGCGGCTGGCCCGCATGGTGGCAGACTACATGGGGTCCATTGGTGCTTCCGACAGTATGAGCACCGACGATGCCATGGAGTACTGGGTTGCCAGATTGGAAACCTGCTGCGAGCTCGCTCAGTATGCGCTGGAGATATTGTCTTGCCCCCCCTCCAGCGTACTATCTGAGCGGACATTCAGTGAGGCAGGTGGGGTGGTCACGGACAAGAGGAGCAGTCTGTCCACAGACTCCATGGACAGACTCACATTCATCAAGATGAATGAGTCCTGGATCGGCGGCGACTTTGTGGCACCCGCCGTCGGTTCAGGGCGCTGAAGGGTCCCTTGTCATTCATTCCCTCTCCTTGGCTCTCCCTCCATTAAATCCGTAGTTTTTTTTAACTTTTTAATTATTTCGTTATTTATTTGTATTTATTTATTTATTTGTGTGTGTGTATATATGTATATATATATATATATATATAAATATATATATATATATATATATATATATATATATATATATATATATAAAACAAATAGATGCAGCACACCACAGCTTAAAAATCACGGTGCAAGGTTTATTCCATAGTGTATTCCAATAGACAACGTTTCACCAGCCTCACGCTGGCTTTTTCAAGTACAAATGTGTGATAAGTGCTGGGCTTTATACACCGCCCACAGGAAATAGTATGACATCATCAACAAAACATTTACATATGTAAACAAATAAATCAAAGTGCAAAATACATGAATAAAGTGCATATTATAATAATATTATAAAATGTATTGTTGATGATGTCATACTATTTCCTGTGGGCGGTGTATAAAGCCCAGCACTTATCACACCTTTGTACTTGAAAAAGCCAGCGTGAGGCTGGTGAAACGTTGTCTATTGGAATACACTATGGAATAAACCTTGCACCGTGATTTTCAAGCTGTGGTGTGCTGCATCTATTTGTTTTTTATGGATTAAGGAACCGGCGACCAAGGCTCCAAGTATGCTTGCACCCCGTTTAAAACTACTTACCTATCTTGATGTGCTGTTCATATTTGGACTATATATATATATATATATATATATATATATATATATATATATATATATGAATTTATTTATTTTATAATCATGGTTGAATGGCTTGATATAGAAATTTGATGATGAATTAGTTTATTTCTTAATCATGGTTTAATTTATTTATAATTTATAATCATGAAATTATGTAAATACATCTGTACATTTGATTTTAATTATTTATTTATCTATTTATTTATGTATATTTCTGTCCTTAGGGTCCTCTCTGGCAGAGTGACCCCAGGGCCCCCTTTTATGTTTCTCAGGTTTTTCATTTCTCTTTTAATACCTTAACTTGTGTGCAATAGTAGTGTTCTACTTTTAAATTGATGTTTAATTTATAAGTCAAGTGTTCTGTAAGTCTATCAAGGTCAGGTGACTCAGGCAGACCAATTAGACCATTGCTGTTAACTCCTCCCTACGAAAAGCTCACATGGAAATTTTTAGCCAGCAGTTCTAAGCAACGAAAACAATAATAAAAAAGGAGACCACACATTTTTTTTAAACAGTATAAATTTTAACCTCTTAAGGACCCAGGACGTACAGGGACGTCCCCGCACCCTGGGCTTTAAGGACCCAGGACGTCCCCGTACGTCCTGGCGTTTTCCGGTGTCTGCCGCTCGCCGGGCAGAGATCGGAACCGGATGCCTGCTGAAATGCTTCAGCAGGCATCCAGGGCAAACGCCGAGGGGGGCCATGTAGGGAAATCGCCCTTGCGATCTGCGGCGTTACCGGGCTGATCGGGTCTCTGGGACCCGACCACCCGGTAATTTCGCATGATCCCGGCTGTGACAGACAGCCAGGACCATGCTAAAGAATAGGAGCGAGGTGGCAAGCCGGCCACCTCCTCCGACCCCCTGCGATCTGTCGGTTAGTTAACCGACCAATCGCAGGAGGGGGGGGGGGGGGGGGGGCGGTTACTTCCTCCCGTCCTGCCCGGCCCCTTGAAGTCCGGAGAGGACGGGAGGAAGACCGTAGGACGCGGCGGGGGACGGGGGAGTGCTGGGGACCGGCCCCGGTGCTTACCTCGTCCCTGAAAACCCGGATCCAGACGATGAAGACGGCGGCAGCGGCGACAGGTGAGTAGATCTTCAGCCGTGGTCGGGCCCTTTACAGCAATGCACGTCGCCGTATTGCTGTATTGGGACCCTGTAAACTACAACTCCCAGCATGCCCAGACAGCCCTTGGCGTCTGGGCATGCTGGGAGTTGCAGTTTTGCAACTTCTGGAGGTCCACAGTTTTTGGACCACTGTGCCCTTCCAGATGTTGCAAAACTACACATCCTCAGCATGCCCTTACTGTCCAGGCATGCTGGGAGTTGTAGTTCTGTAACATCTGGCCCTTCAGATGTTGCAGTACTACAACTCCCAGCATGCCTGGACAGTTTTGGCATACTGGGAGTTGTAGTTTTGCAACATCTGGAAGGGCACAGATTGGGAACCACTGTATTAGTGGTCTGCAAACTGTAGTTCTCCAGATGTTGCAAAACTACAACTCCCAGCATGCTGGGAGTTGTAGTTCGGCAACATCTGGCTCTAAAGATGTTGCCGAACTACTACTCCCAGCATGCCTGAGAATGTTTGGGAGTTGTGGTTTTGCAACAGCTGGAGGCACACTGGTTGGGAAACATTGTTTCCTAACTCAGTGTTTCCCAACCCGTGTGCCTCCAGCTGTTGCAAAACCACAACTCCCAAACATTCTCAGGCATGCTGGGAGTAGTAGTTTTGCAACAGCTGGAGGTCCCCCCCTGTGAAAGTACAGGGTACATTCACATGGGCAGGGGCTTACAGTGAGTATCGGGCTGCAAGTTTGCGATGCAGCAAATTTTGCGCGGCAGCTCAAACTCGCTGTAACCCCCCGCCCGTGTGACTGTACCCTAAAAACACTACACTACACTACACTAACACAAAATAAAATAAAAAGTAAAAAACACTACATATACACATACCCCTACACAGCCCCCCTCCCTCCCCAATAAAAATGAAAATGGAGCCTCCAGCTGTTGCAAAACAACAACTCCCAGTATTGCCGGACAGCCGTTGACTGTCCAGGCATGCTGGGAGTTTTGCAACAGCTGGAGGCACCCTGTTTGGGAATCACTGGCGTAGAATACCCCTATGTCCACCCCTATGCAAATCCCTAATTCCGGCCTCAAATGCACATGGCGCTCTCACTTTGGAGCCCTGTCGTATTTCAAGGCAACAGTTTAGGGCCACATATGGGGTATCGCCGTACTCGGGAGAAATTGCCTAACAAATCTTGGGGGTCTTTTTCTCCTTTCACCCCTTATGAAAAGGTGAAGTTGGGGTCTACACCAGCATGTTAGTGTAAAAAAATAAACTTTTTACACTAACATGCTGGTGTTGCCCTACACTTTTCATTTTGTCAAGAGGTAAAGGGGAAAAAATCCCCCCAAAATTTGTAACACAATTTCTCCCGAGTACGGAAATACCACATATGTGGGCGCAAAGTGCTCTGGGGGCGCACAACAAGGCCCAGAAGGGAGAGTGCGCCATGTACATTTGAGGTGATTTGCACAGGGGTGGCTGATTGTTACAGCGGTTTTGACAAACGCAAAAAAAAACAAAACCCCACATGTGACCTCATTTCGGAAACTACACCCCTCACGGAATGTAATGAGGGGTGCAGTGAGAATTTACACCCCACAGGTGTCTGACAGATCTTTGGAAGAGTGGGCTGTGCAAATTAAAAATGTTGTACAGCCCACTGTTCCAAAGATATGACAGACACCAGTGGGGGGTAAATGCTCACTTTACACCTTGTTACAGTCCGCAAGGGGTCTAGTTTCCAAAATGGTATGCCATGTGGGGGTTATTTTGCTGTCCTGGCACCATAGGGGCTTCCTAAATGCGACATCCCCCCCCCCCGAGCAAAATTTGCTCTCAAAAAGCCAAATATGACTCCTTCTCTTCTGAGCATTGTAGTTCGCCCATAGTGCACTTCAGGTCAACTTATGGGGTACCTCCATACTCAGAAGAGATGTGGTTACAAATTTTGGGGGGTATTTTCTGCTATTAACCCTTGAAAAAATGTGAAATTTGGGGGGGAAACACACCTTTTAGTGATTTTTTTTTTTTTTTACGTATGCAAAAGTCGTGAAACCCCTGTGGGGTATTAAGGCTCACTTTATTTCTTGTTACGTTCCACAAGGGGTCTAGTTTCCAAAATGGTATGCGATGTGTTTTTTTTTTGCTGTCCTGGCACCATAGGGGCTTCCTAAATGCGACATGCCCCCGAGCAAAATTTGCTCTCAAAAAGCCAAATATGACTCCTTCTCTTCTGAGCATTGTAGTTCACCCATAGTACACCTCAGGTCAACTTATGGGGTACCTTCATACTCAGAAGAGATGGTGTTACAATGTTTGGGGGGTATTTTCTGCTATTAATTCTTGCAAAAATGTGAAATTTGGGGGGAAACACACATTTTAGTGAAATTTTATTTTTATTTTTTTACATATGCAAAAGTCGTGAAACCCCTGTGGGGTATTAAGGCTCACTTTTTTCCTTGTTACGTACCTCAAGGGGTCTAGTTTCCAAAATGGTATGCCATGTGGGGGATTTTTGCTGTTCTGGCACCATAGGGGCTTCCTAAATGCAACATGCCCCCCAAAAACCATTTCAGAAAAACGTACTCTCCAAAATCCCCTTGTTGCTCCTTCGCTTCTGAGCCCTCTACTGCGCCCGCCGAACACTTTACATAGACATATGAGGTATGTGCTTACTCGAGAGAAATTGGGCTACAAATTCAAGTATACATTTTCTCCTTTTACCCCTTGTAAAAATTCTAAAATTGGGTCTACAAGAACATGCGAGTGTAAAAAATGGAGATTGTGAATTTTCTCCTTCACTTTGCTGCTTTTCCTGTGAAACACCTAAAGGGTAAAAACACTTACTGAATGTCATTTTGAATACTTTGGGGGGTGCAGTTTTTTATAATGGGGTCATTTGTGGGGTATTTCTAATATGAAGACCCTTCAAATCCACTTCAAACCTGACCTGGTCCCTGAAAAATTGTGAGTTTGGAAATTTTGTGAAAAGTTGGAAAATTGCTGCTGAACTTTGAAGCCCTCTGGTGTCTTCCAAAAGTAAAAACACATAAATTTTATGATGCAAACATAAAGTGGACATATTGTATATGTGAATAAAAAAAAAAAATATTTGCAATATCCATTTTCCTTACAAGCAGAGAGCTTCAAAGTTAGAAAAATGCTAAATTTTCATCAAATTTTGGGATTTTTCACCAAGAAAGGATGCAAGATACCACAAAATTTTACCACTATGTGAAAGTAGAATTTGTCACGAAAAAACAATCTCGGAATCAGAATGATAACTAAAAGCATTCCAGAGTTATTAATGTTTAAAGTGACAGTGGTCAGATGTGCAAAAAATGGCCGGGTCCTGAGGTGTAAAATGGCTGGGTCCTTAAGGGGTTAAATAAAACTTAACCATACGAAAAAAAAAAAATAAATAAAAGGGACTATCCCAACTTGTTGAGAAGATTTTCAATCTCGGCAATTCTTCTCTCATGTTTCTGCTCCATAACTCTTATTTTGCGATGTATGTCGCAAATGTCCTCCTTGTGCTCCCTTCATTTTTATTTATTATTATTTTTATTTGTTGGACAACTGTTAGGAAAAAAAATTAGAATTACTATTAATGAAGAGTAGCATGTATTTGTGTATAGTATATACTTACAATACATTACATAACAATATATTAAACTAATTTATAACTTGTCAAGTATAAATGCTTTATAAATAACATTAAAGGACATCTGCAGTGCTGGGCAAAAAAACTTTTTTTTACCTCATTTAATAGGTCTTTGAAAGACCTTTCCAACGATGTCTCCCCCATCAAAATTGGCCCAGTCTTTCTTCCGTTATCAGCACATGAATTACGGAGGAGAAGTGAAAATAAAACTACATCTCCCATCATGCCTTGTGCTTACTTCCTGTAAGCTGCTGCCCTCCCCCTGTTCTATCCCCCCCCTCCCCATGCTGCTCCTGTCCAGTGATGAAGCAGGCTGCCTCCATGCTCACTGTAGACAGACAGTCTGCATAGCTAGAATCAGCAGTGTCAGCACTGGAGAGTGGAGAGTGAAAGTAAAAATGGTAAAAAAAAACATAATTGTTTGTCTATAAAACTGTCCTGATAGGGGTCCCTCCATCTTTTTCACAACTACAACTCCAAGCATGCCCAGTTATTTTATATGCTGTTCGGGCATGCTGGGAATTCCAGTGGTGCCTCCAGCTGTTGCAAGACTACAAATCCCAGCATGCCCTGTCAGCTTTCTGCTGTATGTGCATGCTTGGAGTTGCAGAGGTGACTCCAGCTGTTGTAAGACTATACATCCCAGCATGCCCTGACAGCTTTCTGCTGTTTGAGTGTATAAAGGAGTTGTAGTTCACCAACACCTCTACTGTATCAGGAGACTCCTGGGAGTTGTAGTTCACCAACACCTCTACTGTATCAGGAGACTCCTGGGAGTTGTAGTTCACCAACACCTTTATTGTATCTCTGTAGTCTCCTGGGAGTTGTAGTTCACCAACACCTCTATTGTACCTCTGTAATCTCCTGGGGGTTGTAGTTCACCAACACCTCTATTGTATCAGGAGTCTCCTGGGAGTTGTAGTTCACCAACACCTCTATTGTACCTCTGTAATCTCCTGGGGGTTGTAGTTCACCAACACCTCTATTGTATCAGGAGTCTCCTGGGAGTTGTAGTTCACCAACACCTCTATTGTATCTCTGTAATCTCCTGGGGGTTGTAGTTCACCAACACCTCTATTGTATCAGGAGTCTCCTGGGAGTTGTAGTTCACCAACACCTATATTGTATCTCTGTAGTCTCCTGGGAGTTGTAGTTCACCAACACCTCTACTGTATCAGGAGACTCCTGGGAGTTGTAGTTCACCAACACCTCTACTGTATCAGGAGACTCCTGGGAGTTGTAGTTCACCAACACCTCTATTGTATCTCTGTAATCTCCTGGGGGTTGTAGTTCACCAACACCTCTATTGTATCAGGAGTCTCCTGGGAGTTGTAGTTCACCAACACCTCTATTGTATCTCTGTAGTCTCCTGGGAGTTGTAGTTCACCAACACCTCTACTGTATCAGGAGACTCCTGGGAGTTGTAGTTCACCAACACCTCTACTGTATCAGGAGACTCCTGGGAGTTGTAGTTCACCAACACCTCTATTGTATCAGGAGTCTCCTGGGAGTTGTAGTTCACCAACACCTCTATTGTATCTCTGTAGTCTCCTGGCTGGGAGTTGTAGTTCACCAACACCTGTATTGTATCTCTGTAGTTTCCTGGGAGTTGTAGTTCACCAACACCTGTATTGTATCTCTGTAGTTTCCTGGGAGTTGTAGTTCATACACCAGTGTTTCCCAACCAGGGTGCCTCCAGATGTTGCAAAACCACTACTCCCAGCATTCCCTGGTTGGGAAACACTGGCATACACACATACACAAAACAGGGACTACAACTCCCAGCATGTGTCATTCAGTAGTCCCCCCCCCCCTCACACACAGAATCATCTCCAGTATGATATTTATTCCCTGTATACACCACCAGCCCGTGCAGTGTAATATGTCTCCTTCACACACACGTCGTCCCCTCCCTGCTCTGTGGTTTGCTCTGTGTTTCCCCCGTGATAACTTGAATCCTCCCGGTGATAAGTGAGGTCCTATGTAGACAGAGCAGGGGAGGGGGGAGGAGCTGTGGACGTCCTCATTCTCCCCCTGCTTGAATCTTACAGATAGGGGCGTTTCTGAGGATGAGCCTATGGCTGCCTCAGAAAGCACCCGCTCATGCATATGCATAAGCAGGGAGGAGCTGACAGAGGCTAGGGGGGGGAGCACAAACACTGCTGGGAGGAAGAGATCTCCGTCCCCAAGATGGCGGCTGCAATGTAATGAATAGGGGACGGACGCAGGACTACTGGGCTATGCTGGCAACTCTAATATCTCAGAAACGGCTGCATATAGGTAAAAAGAACTAATTGACTGAATTGTATAACTTTTGTTTGGGGAACATTTGGGCAGGGATTTTTGACCACTGCAGTTGTCCTTTAACAAATAATTTATTTAAATAGATGAGTGAATCTAATTGTTCAAATAATAATTATTTTTTTTTAAATTAATTTACAAAAAATATCTTATCAGCTGTGAATAAATTCACCTGAAATCCACACCATTATGTAAGAAAAATAAAACTATAATCATAAACCTTCAGGACCTCACCATAGATACTGGTGCATGACTGAGGTATTATAATAAAATGTATAACATATATATATGAGGATTTTATTTATTTTTTGACCAGAAAAGTGATTACATTGTCGATTTTAGAATACACACTACTACTGCAATTAATTTTCCATTTTTAGGAAAGCTATTTTTCTTTAGCCCAGACTGAATAGTACAATCCCGTTAATGCACTTTCAGTCAGTCGGCCTTTGCTACCAACATCTCACTCTATTTTGACCTTATCATGATGTCAGACGCCACTCCGCAGGAGCTCTGGTCTTGCCGACTGGAGCAACAAACCAAAACGGAGTGGGACAGTGGAGACGGTGTTTTTCAATCCATCATATGGCCGGTCGCAAAACGGTGCCCACCGTCCTCCCCTGTTAGAGCTGACCCTATGCAGGACCTCCATAACTTACCTACTTCTATCTAACATTGTTTAGACTTCTATTTTGTGTCTGTGAGTGAGAAGTTTTAAGGCCGATAGCAACATACCGTACTTTCAACCATAAAAGACATTCCCATTGCAGTAATTGTGTGTATTATTTTCTTTTTCTTTTTTCTTTTATGATATAATTTTTTTTTAAGTTTCCTCATTTTATTATATAAATTAAATGTTTTATTACAATACCACACTCATGCACCAGTAACACTGGGGAGGTTTTTGAGATGTATCTATTTTTATTATTTATTCCAAGAAATTTATTTAATTTGCACTTTGGACTTTTTATTATTAACCTTTTAAACTCATAGTGGGCAGTTAGTGTTAACCTGTTGGGGACGAAGGGCGTATGCATACGCCCTTGCGTCCTGGTACTTAAGGACGAAGGGCGTATCCATACGCCCGTGGGAATTTCGGCCCCCGCCGCGCGCTGGGCGGGGACCGGGGTGACTGCTGATATCTATCAGCAGGCACCCCGTGCAAATGCCCAGGGGGGTCATCAGACCCCCCCATGTCGGCGATCGGCGCAAATCGCAAGTGAATTCACACTTGCGATTTGCGCCGATTCCGGGTCATAACGGGTCTATGGTGACCCGGAATAGAAGGGGGATCGCGGGTGTCTAAGACACCCACGATCCCCCTAAAGCGATAGGAGTGAGGTGGCAGAGTTGCCACCCCTCCTATCTCTGCTATTGGTGGTCTAGACGCGACCACCAATAGCAGATCTGGGGCGGAGGGGTTTACTTTCGTTTTCCCCGTCCTGCCCACCCACAATAGGCGGGGCAGAACGGGGAAAACGAAGAGGAGCGGCGCCGGAGTCCACTTACACCTCCGGAGGCAGCGGAGCGACGGGGATCGGCGGCGGCGACGGAGATCTGCGGCGGCGTGCGGCAGAAGAGGACGGCGCCCAGATGCGACGGAAGCCGGTGAGTAGTTGCATAGCAACATCTAGAGGGCTACAGTCTGAGACCACTATAGTGGTCTCTAGACTGTAGCCCTCCAGATGTTGCAAAACGACAACTCCCAGCATGCCCAGACAGCTGTTTGCTGTGTGGGCATGCTGGAATTTGTAGTTTTGCAACAGCTGGAGGTCTGCAGTTTAGAGACCACTGCACAGTGATCTCTATACTGCCCTCTAGATCTTGCAAAACTACAACTCCTAGCATGCCCACACAGCTGTTTGCTGTCTGGGCATGCTGGGAGTTGTAGTTTTGCAACATCTGGAGGTCCACAGTTTGGAGATCACTGTTCAGTGGTCTCTAAATTGTAGCACTCCAGATGTTGCAAAACTACAAATTCCAGCATGCCCACACAGAAAACAGCTGTCTCGGCATGCTGGGAGTTGTAGTTGCGTACCTCCAGCTGTTGCATAACTACATCTCCCAGCATGCCCTTCTGTGATCAGAAATGCCGGGAATTGTAGTTTTGCAACAGCTGGAGGCACACTGGTTGGAAAATACTGAGTTAGGTAACAGAACCCAACTCAGTATTTTCCAACCAGTGTGCCTCCAGCTGTTTCAAAACTACAACTCCCAGCATGTACTGACAGACCGTGCATGCTGGGAGTTGTAGTTTTGCAACAGCTGGAGGCTCATTGGTTGGAAAATACTGAGTTAGGTAACAGAACCGAATTGAAGGTTTTCCAACCAGTGTGCCTCCAGCTGTTGCAAAACTACAACTCCCAGCATGTACTGACAGACCGTGCATGCTGGGAGTTGTAGTTTTGCAACAGCTGGAGGCTCACTGGTTGGAAAATACTGAGTTAGGTAACATAACCTAACTGAAGGTTTTCCAACCAGTGTGCCTCCAGCTGTTGCAAAACTACAACTCCCAGCATGTACTGACAGACCGTGCATGCTGGGAGTTGTAGTTTTGCAACAGCTGGAGGCTCACTGGTTGGAAAATACTGATTTAGGTAACATAACCTAACTGAAGGTTTTCCAACCAGTGTGCCTCCAGCTGTTGCAAAACTACAACTCCCAGCATGTACTGACAGACCGTGCATGCTGGCAGTTGTAGTTTTGAAACAGCTGGAGGTTTGTCCCCCCCCCCCCCCCCCCCATGTGAACGTACAGGGTACATTCACACGGGCAGGTTTACAGCAAGTTTCCTGCTTCAAGTATGAGCTGCGGCAAATTTTTTGCCGCAGCGCAAATTCCTAGCGGGAAACTCACCGTAACCCGCCAGTGTGAATGTACCCTAAAAACACTGCACTACACTTCACTAACACCTAATAAAGAGTAAAACACTACATATACACCCCCTTACACTGTCTCCCCCAATAAAAAGGAAAAACATATTGTACAGCAGTGTTTCCAAAACGGAGCCTCCAGCTGTTGCAAAACTACAACTCCCAGCATTTCCGGACAGCCACTGATTGTCCAGGCATGCTGGGAGTTTAGCAACAGCTGGAGGCACCCTGTTTGGGAATCACTGGCGTAGAATACCCCTATGTCCACCCCTATGCAATCCCTAATTTATTCCTCAAATGCGCATGGCGCTCTCTCACTTTGGAGCCCTGTCGTATTTCAAGGAAACAGTTTAGGGCCACATATGGGGTATCTCTGCACTCGGGAGAAATTGCACTACAAATTTTGGGGGGCTTTTTCTCCTTTTACCCCTTATGAAAAGGAAAAGTTGGGGTCTACACCAGCCTTTTAGTGTAAAAAAAAATTTTTTTTACACTAACATGCTGGTGTTGCCCTTTACTTTTTATTTTCACAAGAGGTAAAAGGAAAAAAAGACCCCCAAAATTTGTAACGCAATTTCTCCTGAGTACAGAAATACCCCATATGTGGGCGTAAAATGCTCTGCGGGCGCATAACAAGGCTCAGGAGTGAGAGCGCACTATGTACATTTGAGGCCGAAATTGGTGATTTGCACAGGGGTGGCTGATTTTACAGCGGTTCTGACATAAATGCAAAAAAATAAATACCCACATGTGACCCCATTTTGTAAAATACACCCCTGTAATAAGGGGTACAGTGAGCATTTACGCCCCACAGGGGTCTGACAGATTTTTGGGACAGTGGTACGTGAAAATGAAAAATTTTATTTTTTTGTTTGCACAGCCCACTGTTCCAAAGATCTGTCAAACACCAGTGGGGTGTAAATGCTCACTGTACCCCTTATTAGATTCCGTGAGGGGTGTAGTTTCCAAAATGGGGTCACATGTGGGGGGGTCCACTGTTCTGGCACCACGGGGGGCTTTGTAAATGCACATGGCCCCCGACTTCCATTCCAAACAAATTATCTCTCTAAAAGCTCAATGGCGCTCCTTCTCTTCTGAGCATTGTAGTTCGCTCGCAGTGCACTTGACGTCCAAACATGGGGTATTTCCATACTCAGAAGAAATGGGGTTACAAATTTTGGGGGGCATTTTCTCCTACTACCCTTTGTAAAAAAGTAAAATTTGGGGAAAAACCAGCATTTTAGTGGAAAAATATTTTTTTTTCATTTACACATCCGACTTTAACAAAAAGTTGTCAAACACCTGTGGGGTGTTAAGGCTCACCGTACCCCTTGTTATGTTCCTTGAGGGGTGTCGTTTCCATAATAGTGTGCAATGTGGGGGTGTTTGCTGTTCTGGCACCATAGGGGCTTCCTAAATGGGACATGCCCCCCAAAAACCATTTCAGAAAAACTCACTCTCCTAAATCCCATTGTTGCTCCTTCGCTTCTGAGCCCTCTAGTGCACCCGCCGAACACTTGACATAAACATATGAGGTATTTTCTTACTCGAGAGAAATTGGGTTACAAATTTTGAGAGGATTTTTTTCCTTTTACCCCTTGTAAAAATTCAAAAACTGGGTCTACAAGAACATGCCTGTGTAAAAAATGAAGATTTTGAATTTTCTCCTTCACTTTGCTGCTATTCCTGTGAAACACCTAAAGGGTTAACACACTTACTGAATGTCATTTTGAATACTATGAGGGGTGCAGTTTTTATATTGGGGTCATTTATCGGGTATTTCTAACCAGAAGACCCTTCAAATCCACATCAAAACTGAACTGGTCCCTGAAAAATTCCGATTTTGAAAATTTTGCGAAAAATTGGAAAATTGTTGCTGAACTTTGAAGCCCTCTGGTGTCTTCCAAAAGTAAAAACTCATCAATTTTATGATGCAAACATAAAGTAGACATATTGTATATGTGAATCAATATATAATTTATTTGGAATATCCATATTCCTTATAAGCAGAGAGCTTCAAAGTTCGAAAAATGCTAAATTTTCAAATTTTTTATGAAATTTTCAAATTTTTCACCAAAAAGGATGCAAGTATCGCCGAAAATTTACCACTAACATAAAGTAGAATATGTCACGAAAAAACAATCTCGGAATCAAATTTATAAGTAAAAGCATCCCAGAGTTATTAATGCTTAAAGTGACAGTGGTCAGATTTGCAAAAAATGCTCCCGTCCTTAGGGTCGTAATGGGCTCCGTCCCCAAGGGGTTAAAGGGCATAAATATTTCCAGGCTGTGTCATTAAGTCACTATATGCTGTCCTCATGCTGCTGGAACATTAGTTTAAAATGTAATTGCTCATCTATTTAAAAAGTAATACGGTATATTGCATATAAAAAAAGTTATTTAAACTTTTACATTTTGAGGCCCTATGGTCTAGTCAGGCTACAGCAACCTCAGGCCTGTGTCATTCTGCTTTTCCAATGTACTCCCCATGCTGCTGCCACTTCAAGCCTTTGCCATTTTGCCACTATATGGTCTCCTACTGCTGATGCCAAAAGGCTATGTTACGCCGAGCGCTCCGGGTCCCTGCTCCTCCCCGGACTGCTAGCGGCGTTCACCTCCATGCATCGCCCCGGTCAGACCCGCTGACTGGGAGCGCTGCATTAGTGTCACCGGCAAGGATGCGACCCCATTGCATCCCAATCTCCTCACCTGCCCCGTCCTCCATCTGCTCAGTCCCGGCGCACGCGGCCCGGCTCCCTAGGGCGCGCGCGCGCCGGTTCTCTGAGATTTAAAGGGCCAGTGCCCCATTGATTAGCGCCTGGCCCAATCAGTACCGCACCAGTGTCATTCCTATAAAAACCCACTTCCCCTTCCTGGTATCGCCGGATCTTGTTGCCTCAGTGCCAGTGAAAGTGTTTTGTGTATGTTCCAAGCCAGTGTTCCAGACCCTCTGCTGTTGCCCCTGACTACGATCCTTGCTGCCTGCCCTGACCTTCTGCTACGTCCGACCTTGCTCTTGCTTTGTCCCTTGTACCGCGCCTGTCTCAGCCGTCAGCTAGGGTTGAGTCGCTATCGGGTGGAACGGTCTGGGGGTTACCTGCCACTGCAAGTCCATCCCGCTTTGCGGCGGGCTCTGGTGAAAACCGGTAACCCCTTAGACTCCGTTCCCCTGATACGGCTCACGCCATCACCTCACTGACACAGAGGATCCACCACCAGTGTCCTCGCTGCATACCTATCCGGATCCTGACAGGCTAAGTGATTATGTACCTATATAGTATTCATACTGCTGCTGTCACCCTTTGCCCGAGTGATTTGACACTTTCCATTACTATTATTAGTGCTGCTGATGGTACCTCTTTCCCGAGTGATTTGCCACTATCTATTACTATCACTACTGCTGCTGCTTCGGATGGCACCTCTTGCCCAAGTGATTTGCCATTTTTTTTATTACTATTACCATTGCTGCTGATGGCACCTCTTGCCAGAGTGATTTGCCACTATCTATTACTATCAATACTGCTGCTGATTCTGATGGCACCTCTTGCCCGAGTGATTTCCCATTTTTTATTACTATTACCACTGCTGCTGATGGCACCTCTTGCCAGAGTGAAAGCAAAAGGAAAAATAGTCAGCACAACAACCTAATACACAGGTGCCCGCTGTGGCAAATACAAAATGTACAAAAAAGAAAGTTGCAACAGCACTCTAGGTCAAAAATGGAGGCTCTCAGCGCACTTTTGATCAAAATGTGTCCCCCCCATCCACCACGCGGAGGTGGCCTCATATCGGATGGGACCCTAACATGATAACTCACCTCTGCTGTGCATATAGCCTCTGACTGTGTGACATGTTGGATCAGCCATTGACTAAACCACCTCCAGTCTGAGAGGGGTGGGGTGCACGGCTAAATAGGGTGCCACACCCCCCAACTTACAAAGTAAAAACAAAAGGAAAAATAGCCAGCACAACAACCTAATACACAGGTGCCTGCTGCTGTGGCAAATACAAAATGTACAAAAAAGAAGAAAGTTGGGGGAGACACATTTTGATCAAAAAGTGCGCTGAGAGCCTCCATTTTTGACCTAGAGTGCTGTTGCAACTTTCTTTTTTGTACATCTTGCCAGAGTGATTTGCCACTATCTATTACTATCACTACTGCTGCTGCTCTTGCCAGAGTGATTTGCCATATTGGAGACCACTGCTCATACATTTGGGGCACCTTCAGGGCCGGCGTTAGGGCGGGGCAAACCAGGCAATTGCCTAGGGCCCCAATCCCCCAGGGGGCCCCCTGCCGGCTGCTCAGTAAGGGGGGGGCAAATGTTTTAAAGTGGCCGCAGTGTTGCCTGCTTGTTAACCCCTTAAGGACACAGCTCATTTTCACCTTAAGGACGCAGGCCTTTTTTGCAAATCTGACCACTGTCACTTTAAACATTAATAACTCTGGGATGCTTTTACTTATCATTCTGATTCCGAGATTGTTTTTTCGTGACATATTCTACTTTAACACAGTGCAAAAAAATTTTGGTAACTTGCATCCTTTCTTGGTGAAAAATCCCCAAATTTGATGAAAAAAATGAAAATTTTGCATTTTTCTAACTTTGAAGCTCTCTGCTTGTAAGGAAAATGGATATTCAAAATAATTTATTTTTTTTGTTCACATATACAATATGTCTACTTTATGTTTGCATCATAAAATTTATGAGTTTTTACTTTTGGAAGACACCAGAGGGCTTCAAAGTTCAGCAGCAATTTTCCAATTTTTCACAAAATTTTCAAACTCGATATTTTCCAGGGACCAGTTCAGTTTTGAAGTGGATTTGAAGGGTCTTCATATTAGTAATACCCCATAAATGACCCCATTATAAAAACTACACCCCCCAAAGTATTTAAAATGACATTCAGTCAGTGTTTTAACCCTTTAGGCGTTTCACAGGAATAGCAGCATAGTGAAGGAGAAAATTAAAAATCTTAATTTTTTACACTCGCATGTTCTTGTATACCCAATTTTTGAATTATTGCAAGTGGTAAAAGGAGAAAATTTTTACTTGTA
The DNA here is from genome assembly GCF_029499605.1 of Hyla sarda. Lineage (NCBI taxonomy): Eukaryota > Metazoa > Chordata > Amphibia > Anura > Hylidae > Hyla > Hyla sarda. The sequence goes on along the minus strand of NC_079197.1, from coordinate 140,620,845 downwards.
TTTGTAGCCCAATTTCTCTCGAGTAAGCACATACCTCATATGTCTATGTAAAGTGTTTGGCGGGCGCAGTAGAGGGCTCAGAAGGGAAGGAGCGACAAGGGGATTTTGGAGAGAACATTTTTCTGAAATGGTTTTTGGGGGGCATGTCACCTTTAGGAAGCCCCTAGGGTGTCAAAACAGCAAAAAAAAAACACATGGCATACCATTTTGGAAACTAGACCCCTTGGGGAATGTAACAAGGGGTAAAGTGAACCTTAATACCCCACAGGGGTTTCACGACTTTTGCATATGTAAAAAATAAATAAAATTTTTTACCTAAAATGCTTGGCTTCCCAAAAATTTTACATTTTTACAAAGGGTTAAAGCAGAAAATACCCCCCAAAATTTGAAGCCCAATTTCTCCCGATTCAGAAAACACCCCATATGGGGGTGAAAAGTGCTCTGCTGGCGCACTACAGGTCTCAGAAGAGGAGTAGTCACATTTGGCTTTTTGAAAGCAAATTTTGCTCTGGGGGCATGCCGCATTTAGGAAGCCCCTATGGTGCCAGGACAGCAAAAAAAAAACACATGACATACCATTTTGGAAACTAGACCCCTTGGGGAATGTAACAAGGGGTAAAGTGAACCTTAATACCCCACAGGGGTTTCGCGACTTTTGCATATGTAAAAAAAAAAAATATTTTTTACCTAAAATGCTTGGTTTCCCAAAAATTTTACATTTTTACAAAGTGTTAAAGCAGAAAATACCCCCCAAAATTTGAAGCCCAATTTCTCTCGATTCAGAAAACACCCCATATGGGGGTGAAAAGTGCTCTGCTGGTGCACTACAGGTCTCAGAAGAGGAGTAGTCACATTTGGCTTTTTGGAAGCAAATTTTGCTCTGGGGGCATGTCACCTTTAGGAAGCCCCTAGGGTGTCAAAACAGCAAAATAAAACACATGGCATACCATTTTGGAAACTAGACCCCTTGGGGAATGTAACAAGGGGTAAAGTGAACCTTAATACCCCACAGGGGTTTCACGAATTTTGCATATGTAAAAAATAAATAAAATTTTTTACATAAAATGCTTGGTTTCCCTAAAATTTTACATTTTTACAAAGGGTTAAAGCAGAAAATACCCCCCAAAATTTGAAGCCCAATTTCTCCTGATTCAGAAAACACCCCATATGAGGGTGAAAAGTGCTCTGCTGGCGCACTACAGGTCTCAGAAGAGGAGTAGTCCCATTTGGCTTTTTGGAAGCAAATTTTGCTCTGGGGGCATGCTGCATTTAGGAAGCCCCTATGGTGCCAGGACAGCAAAAAAAAACACATGGCATACCATTTTGGAAACTAGACCCCTTGGGGAACGTAACAAGGGGTAAAGTGAACCTTAATACCCCACAGGGGTTTCACAACTTTTGCATATGTAAAAAATAAATACATTTTTTTACCTAAAATGCTTGGTTTCCCAAAAATTTTACATTTTTACAAAGGATTAAAGCAGAAAATACCCCCCAAAATTTGAAGCCCAATTTCTCCCGATTCAGAAAACACCCCATATGAGGGTGAAAAGTGCTCTGCTGGCGCACTACAGGTCTCAGAAGTGGAGTAGTCACATTTGGCTTTTTGGAAGCACATTTTGCTCTGGGGGCATGCTGCATTTACGAAGCCCCTATGGTGCCAGGACAGCAAAAAAAAAATACATGGCATACCATTTTGGAAACTAGACCCCTTGGGGAACGTAACAAGGGGTAAAGTGAACCTTAATACCCCACAGGGATTTCACGACTTTTGCATATGTAAAAAATAAATAAAATTTATTACCTAAAATGCTTGGTTTCCCAAAAATGTTACATTTTTACAAAGGGTTAAAGCAGAAAATACCCCCCAAAATTTGAAGCCCAATTTCTCTCGATTCCGAAAACACCCCATATGGGGGAGAAAAGTGCTCTGCTGGCGCACTACAGGTCTCAAAAGAGGAGTGGTCACATTTGGCTTTTTGGAAGCAAATTTTGCTCTGGGGGCATGCCGCATTTAGGAAGCCCCTATGGTGCCAGGACAGCAAAAAAAAAACACATGGCATACCATTTTGGAAACTAGACCCCTTGGGGAATGTAACAAGGGGTAAAGTGAACCTTAATACCCCACAGGGGTTTCACGACTTTTGCATATGTAAAAAATAAATAAAATTTTTTACCTAGAATGCTTGGTGTCCCAAAAATTTTACATTTTTACAAAGGGTTAAAGAAGAAAATACCCCCCAAAATTTGAAGCCCAATTTCTCTCGATTCAGAAAACACCCCATATGGGGGAGAAAAGTGCTCTGCTGGCGCACTACAGGTCTCAAAAGAGGAGTAATCACATTTGGCTTTTTGGAAGCAAATTTTGCTCTGGGGGCATGCCGCATTTAGGAAGCCCCTATGGTGCCAGGACAGCAAAAAAAAACACATGGCATACCATTTTGGAAACTAGACCCCTTGGGGAATGTAACAAGGGGTAAAGTGAACCTTAATACCCCACAGGGGTTTCACGACTTTTGCATATGTAAAAAATAAATAAAATTTTTTACCTATAATGCTTGGTTTCCCAAAAATTTTACATTTTTACAAAGGGTTAAAGCAGAAAATACCCCCCAAAATTTGAAGCCCAATTTCTCTCGATTCAGAAAACACCCCATATGGGGGAGAAAAGTGCTCTGCTGGCGCACTACAGGTCTCAAAAGAGGAGTAGTCACATTTGGCTTTTTGGAAGCAAATTTTGCTCTGGGGGCATGCCGCATTTAGGAAGCCCCTATGGTGCCAGGACAGCAAAAAAAAAACACATGGCATACCATTTTGGAAGCTAGACCCCTTGGGGAATGTAACAAGGGGTAAAGTGAACCTTAATACCCCACAGGGGTTTCACGACTTTTGCATATGTAAAAAATAAATAAAAATTTTTACCTAAAATGCTTGGTTTCCCAAAAATTTAACATTTTTACAAAGGGTTAAAGCAGAAAATACCCCCCAAAATTTGAAGCCCAATTACTCCCGATTCAGAAAACACGCCATATTGGGGTGAAAAGTGCTCTGCTGGCGCACTAGAGGTCTCAGAAAAGAAGGAGTCACATTTGGCTTTTTGGAAGCACATTTTGCTCTGGGGGCATGCTGCATTTAGGAAGCCCCTATTGTGCCAGGACAGCAAAAAAAAAAAAAAAAACACATGGCATCACATTTTGGAAACTAGACCCCTTGGGGAACGTAACAAGGGGTAAAGTGAATCTTAATACCCCACAGGGGTTTCACGACTTTTGCATATGTAAAAAAATAATAATAATTTTACCTAAAATGCTTGGCTTCCCAAAAATTTTACATTTTTACAAAGGTTTAAAGCAGAAAATACCCCCCAAAATTTGAAGCCCAATTTCTCTCGATTCAGAAAACACCCCATATGGGGGTGAAAAATGCTCTGCTGGCGCACTACAGGTCTCAGAAGAGAAGGAGCAAAATTTGGTTTATTGAAATTGTTTTGGGGGCATGTTGCATTTAGCATGTCCCCAGGGTGCCAGAACAGCAAAAAAAAAACACATGGCATAATATTTTGGAAACTAGACCCCTAAAGGAATGTAACAAGGGGTATAGTGAGAATTAACTCCTCACAGGTGTTTGACGACTTTGTGTTGAAGTTGGAAATGAAAATGGAAAATTTGATTTTTAACACTAAAATGATGGTGTTACCCCCAATTTTACTTTTATACAAGAGGTAATAGGTGGAAATGGACCCCAAAATTTGAAGCCCAATTTCTCCTGATTAAGAAAACACCCCATAGGTGGACATTTAGTGCTCTGCTGGTGCACTTCAGGTCTCCGAACAGAAGGATATATAGAAAATAATTTGTGGCACACTACCAAATAAATGGTTTTGCGGTACAACATATTTTGCTGGAATGGTTTTGGGGCACAATGAAAATAATTTGCGGCACACTGTACCACATATTTTGCTGGAATGGTTTTGGGGTACAATGAAAATAATTTGCGGCACACTGTACCACATATTTTGCTGGAATGGTTTTGGGGTACAATGAAAATAATTTGCGGCACACTGTACCACATATTTTGCTGGAATGGTTTTGGGGTACAATGAAAATAATTTGCGGCACACTGTACCACATATTTTGCTGGAATGGTTTTGGGGTACAATGAAAATAATTTGCGGCACAAGGTACCACATATTTTGCTGGAATGGTTTTGGGGTACAACGAAAATAATTTGCGGCACACTGTACCACATATTTTGCTGGAATGGTTTTGGGGTAAAAAGAAAAATAATAGGTGGCACACTAGGCCACAGATTCTAATAAAATGGGGGGGGTAAAATTAACTAAGAAAAAACAGTGGCATGTGATGTGATACACGGGGGCTAAGATGGATCAAATTAAAATTGCAGGGATGTGTGATAAATTTTAAAACATGAGATGCACAGTCCCGGCTGAGTTGGGCAGGTCTCACACTGGTATGTAGTGTCCCGGCGGATCCCTCTTTTATAGCAGACCCTGCACTTCTTTTGGGTCCTCCCCTTCTTCCCAGTGTGGGGAATTTCACTGGGGAAATGCTGCCCTGGCACAATCCGTGAGGACTCGGAAGTGCTGGGGCCTGCATCTTCCTGGTCCCCAAATATGAGGTTCCTTATGACCACCTCCTGAAACTCCAAGAACGTTCCCCTCTGGCCGGCATGTCGGTACAGGACAAAGGCGTTATATAAGGCCATCTGTACCATATGCACAGCCAGTTTCTTGTACCACGCCCTTGTCTTTCTCATGGCGCTGTATGGCTTTAGCACCTGGTCAGACAAGTCCACCCCTCCCATGAACTTATTGTAAGCCAGGATGCAGTCTGGCTTATAGATTTCTGTAGGGGCCCCACGTACAGAAACCGGGGTGGTGGCGTGGCCATGTATTGTGGTGAGTACAAGGACCTCTCTCTTGTCCTTGTATCTCACACACAATATGCCATCGCTGCACAGTGCCCTGCTCTCATGCTTCCGCATGGGGTGTGCCAGAAGAGGTTTGGGGAGGCCTCTCTGGTTTTTACGGACAGTGCCACATGCTACTGTCCCACGTGCAGTGAGGCACTTGAATAGGGGAACGCTGGTGTAGAAATTGTCCAGGTAGAGGTGGTATCCCTGGTCTAGTATGGGGTGCACCAAATCCCATACTATCTTGCCTGTAATTCCCAGGACAGGGGGGCACTCTGGGGGTTCAATTGACGAGTCTTTCCCCTCATATACACGAAAACGGTACGTGTATCCTGATGCACTTTCACAGAGCTTGTACATCTTTACCTCATACCGTGCCCTTTTGCTGGGCAGGTACTGGCGGAATTGTAGCCTGCCCTTGAAGTGCACCAGGGACTCGTCAATTGAGATTTCCCTTCCTGGGACATATGCCGCCTGGAACACGGCATTTAGGTGGTCTATAAGTGGACGAATTTTATATAGCCGGTCATAGCTAGGGTGGTCTCTAGGTGGAGAAGTGGCATTATCATTATAATGCAGAAACCTCATTATCTGCTCAAAACGTGTCCTGCTCATTGCCATGCGGTACATGGGGGTGTTATATAGCAGGTCGTGGGTCCAGTATGAGCGGATACTGGGTTTCTTCAGAAGCCCCATGCTCAGCATTATACCCCAAAATTTTGCCATCTCTGATGGGGTCACAGGGGTCCACCTATTCGGATGAGCATAACTAGAGGTGGGGTGTGCAGTAATATATTGGTTGGCGTAGATGTTTGTTTGCGCAACCAAATGCTCTAGCAGCTCATCGGTGAAAAACAACTTAAAAAAGTATTTTTCTGCCAACCCAGCAAATGGGAATTGCATCCCTGCATTCCCTGTAAACCCAGGAATTTGGGGTGTGAATTGGCCTGGGTCTACCCATATGGAGTCAGAGGGCTCCGAGGGCTCAGAAAGCCTTGATGGGCCTGGTAACGCAGCGGCCGCTGCAGTGGCCCGCCTGCGTCGCCTCCTTGGGGGTGGCACGTCCGAGTCTGATGAGGATGAAGATGAGGATGAGGATGAGATTAGGAATGTAGGGTCCCCATCATCGCTCACAGACTCCGTTTCTGAGGCCAAAAATTCATAGGCCTCCTCCAGCGAATACATCCGCTGTGATGTGCCTGACATGTTGTGCACTTAGGTGTACACAACACAAAAAACAGGGGGTGACTACAAAGGGGTGACAGGAAAGGGTTTACTTTTTTTTTTTTTTTTTTTACTTTTTATAACAAGGGGATGACAACAGGATCAGTGACAAGGGGCGACGATCACAGGTGACACAGGGGCGACAATCACCGGTGACACAGGAGGTGACGATCACAGGTGACACGGGCGATGATCACAGGTGACACAGGGGCGACGATCACAGGTGACACAGGGGTGACGTTCTCAGATGACAGCAGACAGAAAACTCAGGTGACACAGGGGCGACGGACGGTGATAGCGGACGGCTGATTTATATTGAAAAATACTAATCAGCACGCCACAGCTACCACCGGGGACAGGGGGCGACGGTCTCAGGGGGTGATCACTGGAGGGTGATCAAAGGACAGGTGAATGGGTGGTTTCAAGCTCTTTTTTTGACTTTTTAATTTTTTTGACTTTGTAACAGTGACAAGGGGCGACGATCACAGGTGACACAGGGGCGACGGTCTCAGATGACAGCAAACTCAGGTGACACAGGGGTGACGGACGGTGATAGCAGACGGCTGATTTATATTTAAAAATACTAATCAGCACGCCACAGCTACCACCGAGGACAGGGGGCGACGGTCTCAGGGGGTGATGATGGGCGAAGATCTCAGGGGGTGATGAGGGGCGAAGATCTCAGGGGGTGCTGAGGGGCGAAGATCTCAGGGGGTGATGAGGGGCGAAGATCTCAGGGGGTGATGAGGGGCGATGATCTCAGGCGGTGATGAGGGGCGAAGATCTCAGGGGGTGATGAGGGGCGAAGATCTCAGGCGGTGATGAGGGGCGATGATCTCAGGCGGTGATGAGGGGCGATGATCTCAGGCGGTGATGAGGGGCGATGATCTCAGGCGGTGATGAGGGGCGATGATCTCAGGCGGTGATGAGGGGCGATGATCTCAGGCGGTGATGAGGGGCGATGATCTCAGGCGGTGATGAGGGGCGATGATCTCAGGCGGTGATGAGGGGCGATGAGGGGGGTGATCGATGAGGGGCGATGAGGGGGGGTAACTATATGGTGATGGCAGGGGAGATGGGGTGATGAGGGGGATAATGTGTGTGGGTTTTCCTTTTTTTTTTTTAACTATGTGGCTGATCTGCCGTGAAAACGGCAGACCAAACCGCAGCACGTCCTGTCTCCTCACTCTTCTCTGACAGACTGACTGTCAGAAGCGCGATCACTGAGCCAGAAACAGTCAGGTCACGTGATCTGCGCTCTGATTGGCCAGTCTGTCAGAGAACAGCCAATCAGAGCGATCACACAGCGGGACCGCTCTGATTGGTCCCTGTATATGTCATAGTGATCTCCGCTGCTGATAGCAGCGGAGATCACCGACAGCTTCACTATGCAGAGGCGCAGAGTGAAGCCAGGCTCTGATCGCAGAGCCTGTCAGGGGAAAAGCCTGTCAGAGCGATCGCACAGCGGGATCGCTCTGACAGGTCCCTTGACATGTCACAGCGATCCCCTGCTGCTGATAGCAGCGGAGATCGCTGGCAGCTTCACTGTGCAGAGGCGCACAGTGAAGCCAGGCTCTGATCGCAGAGCCTGTCAGGGGAAAAGCCTGTCAGAGCGATCGCACAGCGGGATCGCTCTGACAGGTCCCTTGACATGTCACAGCGATCCCCTGCTGCTGATTGCAGCGGAGATCGCTGGCAGCTTCACTGTGCAGAGGCGCACAGTGAAGCCAGGCTCTGATCGCAGAGCCTGTCAGGGGAAAAGCCTGTCAGAGCGATCGCACAGCGGGATCGCTCTGACAGGTCCCTTGACATGTCACAGCGATCCCCTGCTGCTGATAGCAGCGGAGATCGCCGCGGCTTCACTGTGCAGAGCCGCACAGTGAAGCTATTAATGCAGGACGTATGCATACGTCCAGTTGCACGAACCTGTCAGCAGCTGGGACGTATGCATACGTCCTGTAGCAGGAAGGGGTTAAACATTAGCAGCCCGGACATGGCCACTTTAAAACAGTGAACAGCTCCAGGTCCCGTGCCCGTACGCAGTGATGTCACTGACATCCCGTGCGTGCACCATAGCAACAGTACAGCGGAGTGGAGCAGTGAGGAGGACGCGCGGGTATGGTAAGTGACTTGCGGTCATCTTCAGTGTTCCGACCGCCGTTCTAGCAGTAGATCGTGACCCCGAAGCGGTGGTCGGAACACTGAAGTGCGGCAGTAAACAGGCATACAGCCTCCAGCCATACACTGTATATGACTGAATGCTGTATGTCTGTGGGGGAACATACTGCACCTAATGTGGGGGAACTGTATACTGCACCTAATGTGGGGGAACTATACTGCACCTAATGTGGGGAAACTTCTGTATACTGCACCTAATGTGGGGGAACTACTGTATACTGCACCTAATGTGGGGGAACTACTGTATACTGCACCTAATGTGGGGGGAACTACTTTATACTGCACCTAATGTGGGGAAACTTCTGTATACTGCACCTAATGTGGGGGAACTACTGTATACTGCACCTAATGTGGGGGGACTACTGTATACTGCACCTAATGTGGGGAAGTACTGTATACTGCACCTAATGTGGGGGAACTGTACACTGCACCTAAGGTGGGGAACTACTTTATACTACACCTCATGTGGGGGAACTACTGTGTACTGCACCTAATGTGGGGGAACTACTGTATACTGCAACTAATGTGGGGGGACTACTGTATACTGCACCTAATGTGGGGGACTACTGTATACTGCACCTAATGTGAGGGACTACTTTATACTGCACCTAATGTGGGGGGACTACTGTATACTGGACCTAATGTGGGGGGACTACTGTATACTGCACCTAATGTGGGGGAACTACTGTATACTGCACCTAATGTGGGGAACTACTTTATACTGCACCTAATGTGGGGAACTACTGTATACTGCACCTAATGTGGGGAACTACTGTATACTGCACCTAACATGGGGGAACTACTGTATACTGCACCTAATGTGGGGGGACTACTGTATACTGCACCTAATGTGGGGGACTACTGTATACTGCACCTAATGTGGGGGACTACTGTATACTGCACCTAATGTGGGGGACTACTGTATACTGCACCTAATGTGGGGGGACTACTGTATACTACACCTAATGTAGGGAACTACTTTATACTGCACCTAATGTGGGGGACTACTTTATACTGCACCTAATGTGGGAAACTACCGTATACTTCACCTAATGTGGGGGACTACTGTATACTGCACCCATAGCAACAGTACAGAGGAGCAGTGAGGAGGACGCGCGGGTATGGTAAGTGATCATCTTCAGTGTTCGAACCGCGGCTCTAGCAGTAGATCGTGACCCCGGAGCGGTGGGCGGAACACTGAAGTGGGGCAGTAAACAGGCATACAGCCTCCAGCCATACACTGTATATGGGTGAATGCTGTATGTCTGCGGGGGAACATACTGCACCTAATGTGGGGGGAACTACTTTATACCGCACCTAATGTGGGGAAACTACTGTATACTGCACCTAATGTGGGGGGACTACTGTATACTGCACCTAATGTGGGGGGACTACTGTATACTGCACCTAATGTGGGGGGACTACTGTATACTGCACCTAATGTGGGGAACTACTGTATACTGCACCTAATGTGGGGGAACTGTATACTGCACCTAAGGTGGGGAACTACTTTATACTGCACCTAATGTGGGGGAACTACTGTATACTGCACCTAATGTGGGGGAACTACTGTATACTGCACCTAATGTGGGGGGACTACTGTATACTGCACCTAATGTGGGTAACTACTTTATACTGCAACTAATGTGGGGGACTACTGTATACTGCACCTAATGTGGGGAACTACTGTATACTGCACCTAATGTGGGGAACTACTGTATAATGCACCTAATGTGGGGAACTACTGTATACTGCACCTAATGTGGGGGACTACCATATACTGAACCTAATGTGGGGGAACTACTGTATACTGCACCTAATGTGGGGAACTACTTTATACTGCACCTAATGTGGGGGACTACTGTATACTGCACCTAATGTTTGAAACTTTTTTATACTGCACCTAATGTGGGGGGACTACTGTATACTGCACCTAATGTGGGGGTGACTACTGTATACTGCACCTAATGTGGGGGACTACTGTTTACTGCACCTGATGTGGGGAACTTTTTTATACTGCACCTAATGTGAGGGACTACTGTATACCTCACCTAATGTGGGGAACTACTTTATACTGCATCTAATGTGGGGGACTACTGTATACTGCACCTAATGTGGGGAACTACTTTATACTGCACCTAAAGTGTGGGACTACTGTATACTGCACCTAATGTGGGGAACTACTTTATACTGCACCTAATGTGGGGGACTACTGTAAACTGCACCTAATCTGGAGAACTACTTTATACTGCACCTAATGTGTGGGACTGCTGTATACTGCCCCTAATGTGGGGAACTACTTTATACTGCACGTATTGTGGGGGGACTACTGTATACTGCACTAAATGTGGGGAACTACTGTATACTGCACCTAATGTGGGGGACTACTTTATACTGCACCTAATGTGGGGGACTACTTTATACTGCACCTAATGAGGGGAAATACAGTATACTGCACCTAATGTGGGGGGACTACTTTATACTGCACCTAATGTGGGGAACTACTTTATACTGCACCTAATGTGGGGGACTACTTATGTATACTGCACCTACTGTGGGGGAACTACTGTATGTATACTGCACCTAATGTGGGAGACTACTTTATACTGCACCTAATGTGGGGGACTGCTGTATACTGCACCTAATGTGGGGAACTACTTTTTACTGCACCTAATGTGGGGGACTACTGTATGTATACTGCACCAAATGTGGGGAACTACTTTATACTGTACCTAATTTGGGGGGGACTACTGTATACTGCACCTAATGTGGGGAACTACTGTATACTGCACCTAATGTGGGGAACTACTTTATACTGCACCTAATGTGGGGAACTACTTTATACTGCACCTAATGTGGGGGACTACTGTATACTGCACCTAATGTGGGAGAACTACTGTATACTGCACCTAATGTGGGGGAACTACTGTATACTGCACCTAATGTGGGGGGACTACTGTATACTGCACCTAATGTGGGGAACTACTGTATACTGCACCTAATGTGGAGTACTACTGTATACTGCACCTAATGTGGGGAACTACTGTATACTGCACCTAATGTGGGGAACTACTGTATACTGCACCTAATGTGGAGGAATTACTGTATACTGCACCTAATGTGGGGAACTACTGTATACTGCACCTAATGTAGGGGACTACTGTAGACTGCACCTAATGTGGGGGAATTATACTGCACCTAATGTGGGGGACTATACTGCACCTAATGTGGGGGAACTATACTGCCAACCTAATGTTGGGGACTATACTGCACCTAATATGGGGGGAACTATACTGCCAACCTAATGTTGGGGACTATACTGCACCTAATATGGGGGAACTATACTGAACCTAATGTGGGGGACTATACTGCACCCAATATGGGGGGAACTATACTGCCAACCTAATGTGGGGGAGCTATACTCTTTACCTAATGTTGGGGGTACTATGCTGTCTACCTAATGTGGGGGATCATACTCTTTACCTAATGTGGGGGACTATACAAAAATATAAAATTGTACTATTCTGATCCCTATAACTCTTATTTTTCTGTATATGGGGATGTATGAGGTCATTTTTTGCGCTGTGATTTGTAGTTTTTATCGGTGCTATTTTTGTTTTGATGGGACTTCTCAATTGCTTTTTAGATATTTTTTATAGTATTTGAAGTGACCAAAAATGTTCAAATCTGGTTAGTGCACTATGACGACTTTTGGGGCCCTCCTTTTGATTTTGTCTAGGGCCACGCTGAGCCTAAACCCGCCCCTGGGCATCTTACTCTACTACTTTGTTTCTCACTGACATATAAAACGCTGATCTATAATAAATTCCCCACTTTGTCTATTATTATAACAATAATTACATTAATCGGAATATTTGTCAAATAAAAATGTTTATTCATCTTTTCCAGTGTTCATACATACAGGTTGGTGAAGAATACCCATAGTATACTGGTGATGACGTTAATGACACCTCTTATCTCGGGGATATTGACAATTAGGATGGCAATGGTGACCCGTCCCAGGAACTGTCTGACCGAGTTAATATAGTCCATCGGTCCGGTGATGCTGGTCACTATCCCCCTTGGCATAACCCACGTCAGAAGCTGAAGTGTGATGGCGATCCAGGTGAGCCTGTCACTGATGAAGCCGATCCAGCTGATGGCGGTGGGGTTACAGATCACGTAAAGAAGCTCTATAGTGCTGCTGGTGCTAATCCAGGTCACCATCTCATTGACTGGGTTCATCCAGGCAAGCAGGGAACTGCTGGTGATGGTGGGGATCCAGAATACCAATTCAGTGGTGGTGTCTATCCAGGACAGCAGGTCACTGATGGTACTAGCAAACGAGATCAGATCGTCAACAGCATCTATGAACCGGTCCAGCAGGTTGTTATCGATGGGGATATAGCATAGCAGGGAGATGATCATGTCACCATAAGTGCTGATCCAGCCAAGATAGTTTTTGATGATGGCCGCCCCGCTCTGCAGGTTGTTGGTAATGGAATCCCAGCTGATCGTGTCGCTGCTGGCAGTGGTGTCATTATTCCCCAGGACAGGGGTGATCTTTCTGGTCCTGGTCCTGGTCCAGATGGGACACTTCATGTCGCTGCTGGCAGAGGTTTGATTACTCACCAGGACAGGGGTGATCTTTCTGATCCTGGTCCTCGCCCAGATGGGACACTTCATGTCGCTGCTGGTAGTATTCAAGCTGGGCAGATCTCTGATGGTATCGTTCTGCCCTTGCAGGTGGCTGGAGGTGATGTTCCGGCTCGGTTGGTTGCTGGTGATTTCAAACCAGAAACTCGGGCCGGTGGTGAAGAGGGAACCCAGGAGGATGGTAACTGTCCAGCACATGCTACAGGCCAAATTGACCTCATCCCTGCTGATGTGGTCCCCTCGAATCATGATAAAATAAAATAAAAAGCGCAAGGAAACAATATAGAAACACTAGTGCTCGCTAGATTGCAGTCCTCAGAGTAAGGCCTCTGGGGCTCTGCACCTCTTTTTACAGCTATCACCATTTGTGAAGTCACATGTGTGATGTCATACGGAATGTCACTGCTCTGAGGACAGGTGTAGACATGGACATTTACATCCATTTGTTTTATAGGATGAAATAAGCTTTTTATTATTAAATAAAGGTATAGAAAACTCTGGGTGTAGGGTATTTTTTGGGGGAGCGGTGACTTTATTTGGAGGACTGGGTATTTGGGTGGGAAGGAACGTCACTTTATAACATAGAAGACAAATAAATATAATATACAAATATAAATACAGATATTAGTAAAATTCTGACAAAGTCCAAAGTCATCTACAGATTTGGGTAGTCTGGCAGGAGGATTCCTCATATTTGAGAATAGGAGGAGGAGGAAAGTGATGGTGGGGGAAGAATACACAGCTCCCGGATTGATCAGAACACTACAGCTCTGCTTCATTGGGAGTAGTCACCTGCACCCCAACCCCCATGTTTCTTTTCCCCTATATATTGCAACTTATTCCTTCTACATATATACCTACAAACGCCAAAAGCGTAACACATTGTAACCCCGACACCAAATAAAGTACAAATCAATGTATGAAAATATATATTTTTTATTAATAAAAGAACATGATTCTAAAAATGTACATAATAGACGCAATAAAATAAATATATATCAATATATGTTAAAAAATTTGGCTGCAAATAATGGCTACAGGTACGGTATTTATAGAATAGGGACCCAATAGAAAAGGAATAACACACCTGTCCAAATAGTAAGCCGCTGGGTCGGAAGTGACGTTGGACACCGCGGCACTCGTGTGATGGAGCACGCAACGCGCATTCACATTATAGAGCTTGTGCGGCCACGAAAACATGGCCACAGTCACTCATACTGCGCATGCGTGCACGAAATAATTCTAGGGGGAAAGACAAGCTTCCCCAAAATGGCCGCAGATCGCCGCTAATAGAGGGATATACTAAATAAGCTGAACATCGGACCCAGGGCTAAATAATACAAAGAATGAAAATCTATAGTGGGAGAACTGACTGTGGACTGTGAAGGCAATAACATGGCTATAAATAATGCAAATACATTAGAGATAATAGCAATAATGATTATAATAATAATAATCCGGGGGCATATGAAAGCATAAAAAAATGACAAGGATGTGATCACATGTATAATGGTAAAACAAATAAATAGTGCATGCAACATATACAACAAGGAGAAAAATATTTTTGTAAAAAAATATATTTATAGAAGTGTATAACTGAATATTGATTAGTGTGCAGGAATGATGTATACTAAAACCAAATGGATAGGAGCAGTGCCTGCAGAGTGCAAGAATATATAGAGCATGCAATACAAAAGATATAAAAAGTGCAGAGATATAGCGCATATGGTACAAAGCATATATATATATATATATATATATATATATATATATATCTCTCGTATATACTCGAGTATAAGCCGACCGGAGTATAAGCCGAGACCCCTAATTTCAACCCAAAATCCCAGGAAAAGTTATTGACTCGAGTATAAGCCTAGGGTGGGAAATACCTCATCCCCCCCTGTCATCATCCAGACCCGTCATTAACATCCTCATCATCATCCCCTTGTCATCATCCCACACATCCCCCCTTCATCATCCCCTTATCATCCCACACATCCCCCCTTCATCATCCCCTTATCATCCCACACATCCCCCCTTCATCATCCCCTTATCATCCCGCACATCCCCCCTTCATCATCCCCTTATCATCCCACACATCCCCCCTTCATCATCTCCTTGTAATCATCCCACACCCCCCCTTCATCATCCCCTTGTCATCATCCCACACATCCCCCCTTCATCATCCCCTTATCATCCCGCACATCCCCCCTTCATCATCCCCTTATCATCCCACACATCCCCCCTTCATCATCCCCACACCCCCCCTTCATCATCCTCTTCTCATCATTCGCCCTCAGTGGTCTTCAACCTGCGGACCTCCAGAGGTTTCAAAACTACAACTCCCAGCAAGCCCGGGCAGCCATCGGCTGTCCGGGCTTGCTGGGAGTTGTAGTTTTGAAACCTCCGGAGGTCCGCAGGTTGAAGACCACTGCGGCCTTCAACATCATCCAGCCCCCTCTCACCCCCTTTAGTTCTGAGTACTCACCTCCGCTAGGCGCTGGTCCGGTCCTGCAGGGCTGTCCGGTGAGGAGGTGGTCCGGTGGGATACTGGTTCCGGGCTGCTATCTTCACCGGGGGCGCCTCTTCTCCGCGCTTCCGGCCCGGAATAGAGGCGTTGCCTTGACACCGACGCAGAAGTACGTTGGCAATGAACGCACCTCTGCGTCGTTGTCAAGGCAACGTGACTATTCTGAGGCCGGGCCAGAAGTGCTTAGAAGAGGCCTCCCCGGTGAAGATAGCAGCCCGGAACCACTATCCCACCGGACCACCTCCTCTCCGGACAGTCCTGCAGCACCGGACCAGCGCCGAGCGGAGGTGAGTACTCAGAACTAAAGGGGGTGAGAGGGGGCTGGATAATGTTGAAGGCCGCAGTGGTCTTCAACCTGCGGACCTCCGGAGGTTTCAAAACTACAACTCCCAGCAAGCCCGGACAGCCGATGGCTGCCCGGGCTTGCTGGGAGTTGTAGTTTTGAAACCTCTGGAAGTCCGCAGGTTGAAGACCACTGCGGGTGGGGGAGTTCACTCGAGTATAAGCCGAGGGGGGTGTTTTCAGCGCGAAAAATCGTGCTGAAAAACTCGGCTTATACTCGAGTATATACGGTGTATATATATATATATATATATATATATATATATATATATATATATACACAAAACATGCATAATATAAAAGGATCCTCAGGGATGTGGAATTCCTATCGCCCGACGCCCTGGACATGTAGTTTCGGATGCCGGGCAGGGGAATTTTTCCGGCCCTTAGCAGCTTTGGGCAAGCAGGGCCAGACCTGACAAGTGCTGTAGCGCTCTGCAGTCTGTATGGAGCGGGCTCCGGACTCCTGCTCGCTCCATACTCTGCAGCCCCCGCCTGTGGAAACTTGCGTCCTCTGAAGGCAGAGCCGGGGGAGATGAGAAGCTGTGTACGTCCTATCTCCCCCTGGCCACTAATAGCCAGTATGCGGCGCTCAGCAGTCTGTATGGAGCGGGCTCCGGACTCCTGCCCGCTCCATACTCTGCAGCCCTCGGCTGTTTTCAGTAGCCGGGGACCACCGCTAATAGCCAGCATGCGGCGATCCCCGCGGCTGGCTATTAACCCTTTAGATCGCCTCTGACAGTGGCGTCTAAAGGGACATGTTAATGCTCCCTGGTGGGCTAGTGGGGTGTTTTAATAAAAGTTTAATAAAAGTTAAAATAAAACACACATTAAAGGAGTAGTCCAGTGGTGATTCAGTGGTGAGCAACTTATCCCCTATCCTAAGGATAGGTGATAAGTTGCAGATCGCGGGGGGTCCGACCGCTGGGGCCCCCTGCGATCTCCTGTACGGAGCCCCGACAGCCCGCGGGAAGGGGGCGTGTCGACCTCCGCACGAGGCGGCGGCCGACACGCCCCCTCAATACAACTCTATGGCAGAGCCGAAGCGCTGCCTTCGGCAATCTCCGGCTCTGCCATAGAGATGTATTGAGGGGGCGTGTCGGCCGCCGCCTCGTGCGGGGGTCGACACCCGCTATCTCGGCGGAGAGCCGGGGCCCCGTACAGAGAGATTGCAGGGGGCCCCAGCGGTCGGACCCCCCGCGATCTCAAACTTATCCCCTATCCTTAGGATAGGGGATAAGTTTTTCACCACTGGACTACCCCTTTAACACTTTCATGTTAAAAGTTCAAATCTCCCCCTTTTCCTATATAAAAAAAATGCAAACATAATAAAAATAAACATATTTGGTATCGCTTCGTGCGTAATTGTACGACCTATTAAAATATAACATTATGTATCCCGGAGAGTAAATGTAAAAAAAATACCAAACCACAGAATTGCAATTTTTATAATATCCCCAGAAAAAAAGTTAAAAAGCGATTAAAAAGATCAGATCAATACCAAAAAGGTAGCGATAAAAAAACAGATTATGGCGCAAAAAAATGAGCCCTCGTACAGCCTGGTATGCGAAAAGAAAAAAAAAATTACAGGGGTAAAAAAGTGGCAATTAAAAAAAATTCTAAAAAGTTCAGAATTTTTTAAAATTAGTAAAACATGACGTAAATGATATAAAATCTGGTATCGCTGTAATCAGGCGGCCTAAAGTATGAAACTAACATGTTATCTCACCCACAAGGTAAATGGCGCAGAAAAGAAAAACCACCAAATCTACAAAACTATCTTTTACTATTTCAATTTCACTTTACCTATTATATATATATATTTGGTTCAGAGAATATGTTATTGAACAATTAAAAGGTATCATTATAGTAGGTAGTTATGGCTATTATAGGGCGAGGAGGAAAAAATGAGAGTGTAAAAGCGAAAATTGCCCCGGACAAGAGGATCTGCATGAGGGACAAGTAGATTTTGCTCCATTTTAGTCCTGTGGACAAGTAGTTTTTTTTAATAAAATTTCCACACCCCTGATCCTGCATGTCAGAGGCCATATGACCAGCAGAGGTGAGTGGATTAGGCTTGTTAGGGTCTCTTCCTACAAGAAGCCACCTCCGTGTGGTGGATGGGGACACGTTTTGATCAAAAAGTGCGCTAAGAGCCTCCATTTTTTGACCAAGAGAGCTGCTGCTACAACCTTCTTTTTTGTATACTTTATATACATACAACTGAAATTACATTGTTCATAAAATGGTGTAAATATCTTTTATTGAGTAACGAAAACTGAGATTGGGAACCTTTTCAAAAATGTCTTTTATTTCTTTCCTATTAAAAATTATATTTAAAAAAGAACTCTAACCAAAAAATTTATCTAAACTATATACTCATTATCGACCGCCAGTTTATAGACTCATTGGGGGAGATTTCTCATTAGGGTCTATTGTAGACACAGATCTGCCCCTTTACACCTCTTGTCTAACACTCTTATTCAATCATTTACAAAAGTTGTGCACGTCCTGATACATTTTGCACAAATCCCGGCTCTACCGTGCACTCCTTCTAGACCTCCACGGCACTGCTCACATAGCTAGAAGTGCTGGAGCAGCAGTGTGCGCCGAACAAAACTCTGCACAATAGTAAAATCATAAATATTTATACAGTACACAGAGGGGAGAGTCTCAAAGAATTTTGCGCCACAAAAAAATCTATTTTTCGCCAAAATTTTGGAGCAAAAAGTATCAAACACATTTTCAAAGAGCTTTGTGCCGCGGTTTACACCGTTCACGTCAGTTTTGTAAAAGTGGGCGTGTCCACTTATATTTTCTGCTTTACATGATATTTTCAAAGGGGTGAGAGTCCAGTTTACATCAAAAATTTCATACCAGAAATCACAGAAATTGTGTTGTAGTTTTGGGGGTTTTTTTCTTAGTTTTTTTGGGAAAAGGTGTAATTTAAGTACCGAATTTATCGGGGTATACCACGCACCGGCCTATAACACGCACCCTCATTTTACCAAGGATATTTGGGTAAAAAAAGTTTTTTACCCAAATATCCATGGTAAAATGAGGGTGCGTGTGTGCGCGTGTATACCCCGATATACCCCAGGAAAGGCAGGGGGAGAGAGGCCGTCGCTGCCCGCTTCTCTCCCCCTGCCTTTCCTGGGGTCTAGAGCGCTGCTGTCGGCCCTTCTCACCCCCTGGCTATCGGCGCCGCTGCCCGTTCTGTCCCCCTGACTATCGGTGCCGGCGCCGATAGCCACGGGGAGAGAAGGGGCAGCGGCACCCATTGCCGGCGCCGCTGCCCCGTTGCCTCCCCCCATCCCCGGTGGCATAATTACCTGAGTTGGGTCCGCGCTGCTGCAGGCCTCCGGCGTGCGTCCCCTGCGTCGTTGCTATGCACGGCGCGGCGCACTGACGCCATGCGCCGCGCCGTTCAGCGCATAGCAACGACGCCAGGGACGCACGCCGGAGGCCTGCAGCAGCGCGGACCCGACTCAGGTAATTATGCCACCGGGGATGGGGGGAGGCAACGGGGCAGCGGCGCCGGCAATGGGTGCCGCTGCCCCTTCTCTTCCCCTGGCTGTCGGCGCCGCTTCTCCGCTTCTTGGGGTGCGAAAATGAATTTTCACATATTTTCAAAGCGGCACAAGAGACCTTTGAAAATGTGAGGAGAAAAAAAAAGGTGTGAATCATATCGCTGGAACAGAAATTACATTAGTTTTTGAGAATCTCCCACAGAATGTCTGGGTTTAAAAGATATGTAATTTTGCTGAACAATCTGTCCCCTTACCTCTACATCAGTGTTTACCAACCAGAATGTCTCCAAGTGTTGCAAAACTTGGCATACTGGGATTTGCCGTTTTGCAAAAGCTGGATGTACCCTGGTTGGTAAACACTGTGTACATGTACCAGACCTGATTGTGTGATCATGTACATGTAGCAGAAATTAGCGTGCGACATGTGTATGGAGCAGAGCTGAATGTGTGATTATGTATAAGCATGACCACGCACGCACTCAACTCTGCTACGTACACCTGATCACTCACTTAGCTCTGCTGCATTTACAAAATCACATACTCAGCTCTGCTACATATACACAATCACACACTCAGCTCTGCTGCATTTGCACAATCACACACTCAGCTCTAGGGCATTTACACAATCACATACTCAGCTCTGCTACATACACCTGATCACACACTCAGCTCAGCTACTGCTACATATACACACACTCACTCAGCACTACTGCATATACACACATATCCAAAGGATAGGGGATAAGATGCCTGATCGCGGGGGTCCCGCCGCTGGGGACCCTGTGACCTTGCACGCCGCACCCCATTTATAATCAGCATGTTCGCTCCGGGTCTGATTACTGTCGATCACGGGGCCGGAGCTTTGTGACATCAAGGCTCCGCCCCGTGTGACGTCACGCTCCGCCCACTCAATGCAAGCCTATGGGAGGGGGCATGACAACTCTTTTGGTTGGTAGCATGGTAGACATAAAGATAAGGCATAACTTTCCATGGACACTCATAAGTAACTGTGCTTCTCCCATAAAGAACTTCACACCCTAAAGGGGTTTTCCACTGGAGAAATTTTTTTTTTTAAATCAACTGGTGCCAGAAAGTTAAACCGATTTGTAAATTACTTCTATAAAAAAAAATCTTAATCCTTCCAGTACTTATCAGCTGCTGTATACTACAGAGGAAGTTCTTTTCTTTTTGAATTTCCTTTCTGTCTGACTACAGTGCTCTCTGCTGACACCTCTGTCCATGTCAGGAACTGTCTGGAGCAGAAGCAAATTCCCATAGCAAACCTATCCTGCTCTGGACAGTTCCTGACATGGACAGAGGTGTCAGCAGAGCGCACTGTGGTCAGACAGAAAGGAAATTCTAAAAGAAAAGAAATACCTCTAGAGCATACAGTAGCTTATAAGTAGTGTTGCTCACAAATATTCGCAATTCGAATATTTGTCGCGAATATCGCATATTTGCGAATATTACGAATTTCGCGATTAAAATTCGCTATTACGAATATTCATCTTTTTTTCAAACTGTTTTAAAAACTGAGCACATTGTAGGGATCTCCTTCGACTGATAAATGCAAACCTTGTATCATTTCATTAAAGACCCAGGGATGAGACTGTGAGGCCAAAGGTTTATGCATGCGAATATTCGCAATTCGAATATTCGTGGAAATTCCGCCCTAGTTATGCTTGTGAGCCAATGAGAGTTCTGCAAGCACAGTTGTCAGAGCTTAGCAACGTCCCTAGCAACCAATAGAAACTTGCTGGCACGACCAGTATATAAGATCACTCCCAGCAGCATTCCTTTGCAGATTCACATGGTGGTTTAGAGAGGAGAGTGTTTCTGTGCTTTTGCTTGCGTCCTTTGTGCCTTGTATCATGTGACAACCAATTGCTTTTTTAAAAGCAGAAGAGAACCCAATTGTTTTTTTTTTTTTTTTTTTAAACAGAAGAAGCACAACTGCTTTTTTAAAAGCAAATTCCTGTGTCTTTTTTGTATAGTAATAATTAGTAGTTTAGTGATAGTTTACGTGTAATTATATAGGTTATCTTGTAAGGTAGGTAGTTTTAGTCTTATTTTAGTTTGTTTAAATAGTCTTCTTATTTAGTTTATATTAGTTTTATATTAGCTGTGTAGTAGTTTATTACTTGTTGTCAGTGTCATTGTCTGTGTGTTAGTGTAAAAAAAATAATAATAATCTTTAGTAGTTTAGGTGTAGTTTTAGTTAAGTAGTTCTCAGTGTCCTTGTCTGCGTCGGTGTCCTTGTCACAAAAAAAAAAAAAAACATAAAGTTTGTTGTAGTTTACTAGTCTTTGCGTCTTTGTCTGCGTCTTTGTCCGCGTGCTTGTCTTAAAAAAAACACACCAAAAAACACAACTTATTGTTTTTCCCACACCCCCCCTCATTAGTTTAAAATGTAATTGCTCATCTATTTAAAAAGTAATATATTGCATATTAAAAAAAAAGTTATTTAAACTTTTACATTTTGAGGCCCTATGGTCTAGTCAGGCTACAGCAACCTCAGGCCTGTGTCATTCTGCTTTTCCAATGTACTCCCCATGCTGCTGCCACTTCAAGCCTTTGCCATTTTGCCACTATATGGTCTCCTACTGCTGCTGCTTCTGATGGCACCTCTTGCCTGAGTGATTTGCCATTTTTTTATTACTATTACCACTGCAGCTGATGGCACCTCTTGCCAGAGTGATTTGTCATATTGGAGACCACTGCTCATACATTTGGGGCACCTTCAGGGCCGGCGTTAGGGCGGGGCAAACCAGGCAATTGCCTAGGGCCCCAATCCCCCAGGGGGCCCACTGCCGGCTGCTCAGTAAGGGGGGGGCAAATGTTTTAAAGTGGCCGCAGCGTTGCCTGCTTGTTAAAGATTAGCAGCCCGGCCGTGGCCACTTTAAAACAGTGACCAGCTCCAGGCCCAGTGCCCGCAGGGGGCCCCAGTAACATTTGGAACATCCCTGTGTCCCGAAAAATCTTTTCAGGACACAAGGATGCCCCGTTTACCTCATAGCGGCCCTGAGATAACTTTAAAAAATGCGGGGGCTGCTGGTAGGAAGCGCACGCAGTGACGTCACTGACATCCCGAGCATGCGCCCATAGCAACAGTACAGCGGAGCGGAGCAGAGAGGAGGACGCGCAGGTATGGTAAGTGACCTGCGGTCATCTTCAGTGTTCCGACCGCCGCTCTAGCAGTAGATCGTGACCCCGGAGCGATGGTCGGAACACTGAAGTGGGGCTGAATGCTGTATGTCTGTGGGGGAATATACTGCACCTAATGTGGGGGAACTGTATACTGCACCTAATGTGGGGGAACTGTATACTGCACTTAATGTGGGGGAAACTACTTTATACAGCACCTAATGTTGGGGAACTACTGTATACTGCACCTAATGTGGGGGAACTACTGTATACTGCAGCTAATGTGGGGGAACTACTGTATACTGCACCTAATGTGTGGGAACTACTGTATACTGCACCTAATGTGGGGGAACTACTGTATACTGCACCTAATGTGGGGGGACTACTGTATACTGCACGTAATGTGTGGGGGACTACTGTATACTGCATCTAATGTGGAGGACTACTGTATACTGCACCTAATGTGGGGGGACTACTGTATACTGCACCTAATGTGGGGGACTACTGTGTACTGCACCTAAAGTGGGGGAACTACTGTATGCTGCACCTAATGTGGGGGACTACTGTATACTGCACCTAATGTGGGGGGGACTACTGTATACTGCACCTAATGTGGGGGGGACTACTGTATACTGCACCTAATGTGGGGGACTACTGTATACTGCACCTAATGTGGGGGGACTACTGTATACTGCACCTAATGTGGGGGAACTACTGTATACTGCACCTAATGTGGGGGGACTACTGTATACTGCACCTAATGTGGGGGAAGTACTGTATACTGCACCTAATGTGGGGGAACTGTATACTGCCCCTAAGGTGGGGAACTACTTTATACTGCACCTAATGTGGGGGAACTATTGTGTACTGCACCTAATGTGGGGGAACTACTGTATACTGCACCTAATGTGGGGGACTACTGTATACTGCACCTAATGTGGGGGACTACTGTATACTGCACCTAATTTGGGGGACTACTGTATACTGCACCTAATGTGGGGGAACTACTGTATACTGCACATAATGTGGGGAACTACTGTATACTGCACCTAATGTGGGGAACTACTTTATACTGCACCTAATGTGGGGGGACTAGTGTATACTGTACCTAATGTGGGGGACTACTGTATACTGCACCTAATGTGGGGGGGGGGGACTACTGTATACTGCACCTAATGTGGGGGACTACTGTATACTGCAACTAATGTGGGGAACTACTGTATACTGCACCTAATGTGGGGGACTACTGTATACTGCACCTAATGTGGGGAACTACTTTATACTGCACCTAATGTGGGGGACTACTGTATACTGCACCTAATGTGGGGAACTACTTTATATTGCACCTAATGTGGGGAACTAATTTATAATGCACCTAATGTGGGGAACTACTGTACACTAAACCTAACATGGGGGAACTACTGTATACTGCACCTAATGTGGGGGACTACTGTATACTGCACCTAATGTGGGGGAAGTACTGTATACTGCACCTAATGTGGGGGGGACTACTGTATACTGCACCTAAGGTGGGGAACTACTTTATACTGCACCTAATGTGGGGGAACTACTGTGTACTGCACCTAATGTGGGGGAACTACTTTATACTGCACCTAATGTGGGGGACCACTGTATACTGCACCTAATGTGGGGGACTACTGTATACTGCCCCTAATGTGGGGGTACCGTATACTGCACCAAAGGTGGGGAACTAGTTTATACTGCACCTAATGTGGGGGAACTACTGTATACTGCACCTAATGTGGGGGGACTACTGTATACTGCACCTAATGTGGGGAACTACCTTATACTGCACCTAATGTGGGGGACTACTGTATAATGCCCTTAATGTGGGCACATTACTTTATTACTTTATACTGCACCTAATGTGGGGGAACTACTGTGTGCTGCACCTAATGTGGGGGAACTACTGTATGCTGCACCTAATGTGGGGGACTACTGTATACTGCACCTAATGTGGGGGACTACTGTATACTGCACCTAATGTGGGGGACTACTTTATACTGCACCTAATGTGGGGGGACTACTGTATACTGGACCTAATGTGGGGGGACTACTGTATACTGCACCTAATTTGAGGGACTACTGTATACTGCACCTAATGTGGGGAACTACTGTATACTGCACCTAATGTGGGGAACTACTTTATACTGCACTGAATGTGGGGGGACTACTCTATACTGCACCTAATGTGGGGGACTACTGTATACTGCACCTAATGTGGGGGGGGACTACTGTATACTGAACCTAATGTGGGGGACTACTGTATACTTCACCTAATGTGGGGGACTACTTTATACTGCACCTAATGTGGGGGACTACTGTATACTGCACCTAATGTGGGGAACTACTGTATACTGCACCTAATGTGTGGGGGACTACTGTATACTGCACCTAATGTGGGGGACTACTGTATACTGCACCTAATGTGGGGGGACTACTGTGTACTGCACCTAATGTGGGGGACTACTGTGTACTGCACCAAAAGTGGGGGAACTACTGTATGCTGCACCTAATGTGGGCGACTACTGTATACTGCACCAAAGGTGGGGAACTAGTTTATACTGCACCTAATGTGGGGGAACTACTGTATACTGCACCTAATGTGGGGGGACTACTGTATACTGCACCTAATGTGGGGGACTACTGTATACTGCACCTAATGTGGGGAACTACTGTATACTGCACCTAATGTGGGGAACTACCTTATACTGCACCTAATGTGGGGGACTACTGTATACTGCCCCTAATGTGGGCACATTACTTTATTACTTTATACTGCACCTAATGTGGGGGAACTACTGTGTGCTGCACCTAATGTGGGGGAACTACTGTATGCTGCACCTAATGTGGGGGACTACTGTATACTGCACCTAATGTGGGGGACTACTGTATACTGCACCTAATGTGGGGGACTACTTTATACTGCACCTAATGTGGGGGGACTACTGTATACTGGACCTAATGTGGGGGGACTACTGTATACTGCACCTAATTTGAGGGACTACTGTATACTGCACCTAATGTGGGGAACTACTGTATACTGCACCTAATGTAGGGAACTACTTTATACTGCACCGAATGTGGGGGGACTACTCTATACTGCACCTAATGTGGGGGACTACTGTATACTGCACCTAATGTGGGGGGGACTACTATATACTGAACCTAATGTGGGGGACTACTGTATACTTCACTTAATGTGGGGGACTACTTTATACTGCACCTAATGTGGGGGACTACTGTATACTGCACCTAATGTGGGGAACTACTGTATACTGCACCTAATGTGTGGGGGACTACTGTATACTGCACCTAATGTGGGGGACTACTGTATACTGCACCTAATGTGGGGGGACTACTGTGTACTGCACCTAATGTGGGGGACTACTGTGTACTGCACCAAAAGTGGGGGAACTACTGTATGCTGCACCTAATGTGGGCGACTACTGTATACTGCACCTAATGTGGGGGACTACTGTATACTGCACCTAATGTGGGGGGACTACTGTATACTGCACCTAATGTGGGAGAACTACTGTATACTGCACCTAATGTGGGGGAACTACTGTATACTGCACCTAATGAGGGGGACTACTGTATACTGCACCTAATGTGGGGAAGTACTGTATACTGCACCTAAGGTGGGGAACTACTTTATACTGCACCTAATGTGGGAGAACTACTGTATGCTGCACCTAATGTGGGGGACTACTGTATACTGCACCTAATGTGGGGGGACTACTGTATACTGCACGTAATGTGTGGGGGACTACTGTATACTGCATCTAATGTGGAGGACTACTGTATACTGCACCTAATGTGGGGGGACTACTGTATACTGCACCTAATGTGGGGGACTACTGTGTACTGCACCTAAAGTGGGGGAACTACTGTATGCTGCACCTAATGTGGGGGACTACTGTATACTGCACCTAATGTGGGGGGGACTACTGTATACTGCACCTAATGTGGGGGGGACTACTGTATACTGCACCTAATGTGGGGGACTACTGTATACTGCACCTAATGTGGGGGGACTACTGTATACTGCACCTAATGTGGGGGAACTACTGTATACTGCACCTAATGTGGGGGGACTACTGTATACTGCACCTAATGTGGGGGAAGTACTGTATACTGCACTTAATGTGGGGGAACTGTATACTGCCCCTAAGGTGGGGAACTACTTTATACTGCACCTAATGTGGGGGAACTATTGTGTACTGCACCTAATGTGGGGGAACTACTGTATACTGCACCTAATGTGGGGGACTACTGTATACTGCACCTAATGTGGGGGACTACTGTATACTGCACCTAATTTGGGGAACTACTGTATACTGCACCTAATGTGGGGGAACTACTGTATACTGCACATAATGTGGGGAACTACTGTATACTGCACCTAATGTGGGGAACTACTTTATACTGCACCTAATGTGGGGGAACTACTGTGTACTGCACCTAATGTGGGGGAACTACTTTATACTGCACCTAATGTGGGGGACCACTGTATACTGCACCTAATGTGGGGGACTACTGTATACTGCCCCTAATGTGGGGGTACCGTATACTGCACCAAAGGTGGGGAACTAGTTTATACTGCACCTAATGTGGGGGAACTACTGTATACTGCACCTAATGTGGGGGGACTACTGTATACTGCACCTAATGTGGGGAACTACCTTATACTGCACCTAATGTGGGGGACTACTGTATACTGCCCCTAATGTGGGCACATTACTTTATTACTTTATACTGCACCTAATGTGGGGGAACTACTGTGTGCTGCACCTAATGTGGGGGAACTACTGTATGCTGCACCTAATGTGGGGGACTACTGTATACTGCACCTAATGTGGGGGAATACTGTATACTGCACCTAATGTGGGGGACTACTTTATACTGCACCTAATGTGGGGGGACTACTGTATACTGGACCTAATGTGGGGGGACTACTGTATACTGCACCTAATTTGAGGGACTACTGTATACTGCACCTAATGTGGGGGGGACTACTGTATACTGCACCTAATGTGGGGGACTACTGTATACTGCACCTAATGTGGGGGGACTACTGTATACTGCACCTAATGTGGGGGAACTACTGTATACTGCACCTAATGTGGGGGGACTACTGTATACTGCACCTAATGTGGGGGAAGTACTGTATACTGCACTTAATGTGGGGGAACTGTATACTGCCCCTAAGGTGGGGAACTACTTTATACTGCACCTAATGTGGGGGAACTATTGTGTACTGCACCTAATGTGGGGGAACTACTGTATACTGCACCTAATGTGGGGGACTACTGTATACTGCACCTAATGTGGGGGACTACTGTATACTGCACCTAATTTGGGGAACTACTGTATACTGCACCTAATGTGGGGGAACTACTGTATACTGCACATAATGTGGGGAACTACTGTATACTGCACCTAATGTGGGGAACTACTTTATACTGCACCTAATGTGGGGGGACTAGTGTATACTGTACCTAATGTGGGGGACTACTGTATACTGCACCTAATGTGGGGAACTACTGTATACTGCACCTAATGTGGGGGGGGGACTACTGTATACTGCACCTAATGTGGGGGACTACTGTATACTGCACCTAATGTGGGGAACTACTGTATACTGCACCTAATGTGGGGGACTACTGTATACTGCACCTAATGTGGGGAACTACTTTATACTGCACCTAATGTGGGGGACTACTGTATACTGCACCTAATGTGGGGAACTACTTTATACTGCACCTAATGTGGGGGACTACTGTATACTGCACCTAATGTGGGGAACTACTTTATATTGCACCTAATGTGGGGAACTAATTTATAATGCACCTAATGTGGGGAACTACTGTACACTAAACCTAACATGGGAGAACTACTGTATACTGCACCTAATGTGGGGGACTACTGTATACTGCACCTAATATGGGGGAAGTACTGTATACTGCACCTAATGTGGGGGGGACTACTGTATACTGCACCTAAGGTGGGGAACTACTTTATACTGCACCTAATGTGGGGGAACTACTGTGTACTGCACCTAATGTGGGGGAACTACTTTATACTGCACCTAATGTGGGGGACCACTGTATACTGCACCTAATGTGGGGGACTACTGTATACTGCCCCTAATGTGGGGGTACCATATACTGCACCAAAGGTGGGGAACTAGTTTATACTGCACCTAATGTGGGGGAACTACTGTATACTGCACCTAATGTGGGGGGACTACTGTATACTGCACCTAATGTGGGGAACTACCTTATACTGCACCTAATGTGGGGGACTACTGTATACTGCCCCTAATGTGGGCACATTACTTTATTACTTTATACTGCACCTAATGTGGGGGAACTACTGTGTGCTGCACCTAATGTGGGGGAACTACTGTATGCTGCACCTAATGTGGGGGACTACTGTATACTGCACCTAATGTGGGGGACTACTGTATACTGCACCTAATGTGGGGGACTACTTTATACTGCACCTAATGTGGGGGGACTACTGTATACTGGACCTAATGTGGGGGGACTACTGTATACTGCACCTAATTTGAGGGACTACTGTATACTGCACCTAATGTGGGGAACTACTGTATACTGCACCTAATGTGGGGAACTACTTTATACTGCACTGAATGTGGGGGGACTACTCTATACTGCACCTAATGTGGGGGACTACTGTATACTGCACCTAATGTGGGGGGGGACTACTGTATACTGAACCTAATGTGGGGGACTACTGTATACTTCACCTAATGTGGGGGACTACTTTATACTGCACCTAATGTGGGGGACTACTGTATACTGCACCTAATGTGGGGAACTACTGTATACTGCACCTAATGTGTGGGGGACTACTGTATACTGCACCTAATGTGGGGGACTACTGTATACTGCACCTAATGTGGGGGGACTACTGTGTACTGCACCTAATGTGGGGGACTACTGTGTACTGCACCAAAAGTGGGGGAACTACTGTATGCTGCACCTAATGTGGGCGACTACTGTATACTGCACCAAAGGTGGGGAACTAGTTTATACTGCACCTAATGTGGGGGAACTACTGTATACTGCACCTAATGTGGGGGGACTACTGTATACTGCACCTAATGTGGGGGACTACTGTATACTGCACCTAATGTGGGGAACTACTGTATACTGCACCTAATGTGGGGAACTACCTTATACTGCACCTAATGTGGGGGACTACTGTATACTGCCCCTAATGTGGGCACATTACTTTATTACTTTATACTGCACCTAATGTGGGGGAACTACTGTGTGCTGCACCTAATGTGGGGGAACTACTGTATGCTGCACCTAATGTGGGGGACTACTGTATACTGCACCTAATGTGGGGGACTACTGTATACTGCACCTAATGTGGGGGACTACTTTATACTGCACCTAATGTGGGGGGACTACTGTATACTGGACCTAATGTGGGGGGACTACTGTATACTGCACCTAATTTGAGGGACTACTGTATACTGCACCTAATGTGGGGAACTACTGTATACTGCACCTAATGTAGGGAACTACTTTATACTGCACCGAATGTGGGGGGACTACTCTATACTGCACCTAATGTGGGGGACTACTGTATACTGCACCTAATGTGGGGGGGACTACTATATACTGAACCTAATGTGGGGGACTACTGTATACTTCACTTAATGTGGGGGACTACTTTATACTGCACCTAATGTGGGGGACTACTGTATACTGCACCTAATGTGGGGAACTACTGTATACTGCACCTAATGTGTGGGGGACTACTGTATACTGCACCTAATGTGGGGGACTACTGTATACTGCACCTAATGTGGGGGGACTACTGTGTACTGCACCTAATGTGGGGGACTACTGTGTACTGCACCAAAAGTGGGGGAACTACTGTATGCTGCACCTAATGTGGGCGACTACTGTATACTGCACCTAATGTGGGGGACTACTGTATACTGCACCTAATGTGGGGGGACTACTGTATACTGCACCTAATGTGGGAGAACTACTGTATACTGCACCTAATGTGGGGGAACTACTGTATACTGCACCTAATGAGGGGGACTACTGTATACTGCACCTAATGTGGGGAAGTACTGTATACTGCACCTAAGGTGGGGAACTACTTTATACTGCACCTAATGTGGGAGAACTACTGTATGCTGCACCTAATGTGGGGGACTACTGTATACTGCACCTAATGTGGGGGGACTACTGTATACTGCACGTAATGTGTGGGGGACTACTGTATACTGCATCTAATGTGGAGGACTACTGTATACTGCACCTAATGTGGGGGGACTACTGTATACTGCACCTAATGTGGGGGACTACTGTGTACTGCACCTAAAGTGGGGGAACTACTGTATGCTGCACCTAATGTGGGGGACTACTGTATACTGCACCTAATGTGGGGGGGACTACTGTATACTGCACCTAATGTGGGGGGGACTACTGTATACTGCACCTAATGTGGGGGACTACTGTATACTGCACCTAATGTGGGGGGACTACTGTATACTGCACCTAATGTGGGGGAACTACTGTATACTGCACCTAATGTGGGGGGACTACTGTATACTGCACCTAATGTGGGGGAAGTACTGTATACTGCACTTAATGTGGGGGAACTGTATACTGCCCCTAAGGTGGGGAACTACTTTATACTGCACCTAATGTGGGGGAACTATTGTGTACTGCACCTAATGTGGGGGAACTACTGTATACTGCACCTAATGTGGGGGACTACTGTATACTGCACCTAATGTGGGGGACTACTGTATACTGCACCTAATTTGGGGAACTACTGTATACTGCACCTAATGTGGGGGAACTACTGTATACTGCACATAATGTGGGGAACTACTGTATACTGCACCTAATGTGGGGAACTACTTTATACTGCACCTAATGTGGGGGAACTACTGTGTACTGCACCTAATGTGGGGGAACTACTTTATACTGCACCTAATGTGGGGGACCACTGTATACTGCACCTAATGTGGGGGACTACTGTATACTGCCCCTAATGTGGGGGTACCGTATACTGCACCAAAGGTGGGGAACTAGTTTATACTGCACCTAATGTGGGGGAACTACTGTATACTGCACCTAATGTGGGGGGACTACTGTATACTGCACCTAATGTGGGGAACTACCTTATACTGCACCTAATGTGGGGGACTACTGTATACTGCCCCTAATGTGGGCACATTACTTTATTACTTTATACTGCACCTAATGTGGGGGAACTACTGTGTGCTGCACCTAATGTGGGGGAACTACTGTATGCTGCACCTAATGTGGGGGACTACTGTATACTGCACCTAATGTGGGGGAATACTGTATACTGCACCTAATGTGGGGGACTACTTTATACTGCACCTAATGTGGGGGGACTACTGTATACTGGACCTAATGTGGGGGGACTACTGTATACTGCACCTAATTTGAGGGACTACTGTATACTGCACCTAATGTGGGGGGGACTACTGTATACTGCACCTAATGTGGGGGACTACTGTATACTGCACCTAATGTGGGGGGACTACTGTATACTGCACCTAATGTGGGGGAACTACTGTATACTGCACCTAATGTGGGGGGACTACTGTATACTGCACCTAATGTGGGGGAAGTACTGTATACTGCACTTAATGTGGGGGAACTGTATACTGCCCCTAAGGTGGGGAACTACTTTATACTGCACCTAATGTGGGGGAACTATTGTGTACTGCACCTAATGTGGGGGAACTACTGTATACTGCACCTAATGTGGGGGACTACTGTATACTGCACCTAATGTGGGGGACTACTGTATACTGCACCTAATTTGGGGAACTACTGTATACTGCACCTAATGTGGGGGAACTACTGTATACTGCACATAATGTGGGGAACTACTGTATACTGCACCTAATGTGGGGAACTACTTTATACTGCACCTAATGTGGGGGGACTAGTGTATACTGTACCTAATGTGGGGGACTACTGTATACTGCACCTAATGTGGGGAACTACTGTATACTGCACCTAATGTGGGGGGGGGACTACTGTATACTGCACCTAATGTGGGGGACTACTGTATACTGCACCTAATGTGGGGAACTACTGTATACTGCACCTAATGTGGGGGACTACTGTATACTGCACCTAATGTGGGGAACTACTTTATACTGCACCTAATGTGGGGGACTACTGTATACTGCACCTAATGTGGGGAACTACTTTATACTGCACCTAATGTGGGGGACTACTGTATACTGCACCTAATGTGGGGAACTACTTTATATTGCACCTAATGTGGGGAACTAATTTATAATGCACCTAATGTGGGGAACTACTGTACACTAAACCTAACATGGGAGAACTACTGTATACTGCACCTAATGTGGGGGACTACTGTATACTGCACCTAATATGGGGGAAGTACTGTATACTGCACCTAATGTGGGGGGGACTACTGTATACTGCACCTAAGGTGGGGAACTACTTTATACTGCACCTAATGTGGGGGAACTACTGTGTACTGCACCTAATGTGGGGGAACTACTTTATACTGCACCTAATGTGGGGGACCACTGTATACTGCACCTAATGTGGGGGACTACTGTATACTGCCCCTAATGTGGGGGTACCATATACTGCACCAAAGGTGGGGAACTAGTTTATACTGCACCTAATGTGGGGGAACTACTGTATACTGCACCTAATGTGGGGGGACTACTGTATACTGCACCTAATGTGGGGAACTACCTTATACTGCACCTAATGTGGGGGACTACTGTATACTGCCCCTAATGTGGGCACATTACTTTATTACTTTATACTGCACCTAATGTGGGGGAACTACTGTGTGCTGCACCTAATGTGGGGGAACTACTGTATGCTGCACCTAATGTGGGGGACTACTGTATACTGCACCTAATGTGGGGGACTACTGTATACTGCACCTAATGTGGGGGACTACTTTATACTGCACCTAATGTGGGGGGAGTACTGTATACTGGACCTAATGTGGGGGGACTACTGTATACTGCACCTAATTTGAGGGACTACTGTATACTGCACCTAATGTGGGGAACTACTGTATACTGCACCTAATGTGGGGAACTACTTTATACTGCACCGAATGTGGGGGGACTACTCTATACTGCACCTAATGTGGGGGACTACTGTATACTGCACCTAATGTGGGGGGGACTACTGTATACTGAACCTAATGTGGGGGACTACTGTATACTTCACCTAATGTGGGGGACTACTTTATACTGAACCTAATGTGGGGGACTACTGTATACTGCACCTAATGTGGGGAACTACTGTATACTGCACCTAATGTGTGGGGGACTACTGTATACTGCACCTAATGTGGGGGACTACTGTATACTGCACCTAATGTGGGGGGACTACTGTGTACTGCACCTAATGTGGGGGACTACTGTGTACTGCACCAAAAGTGGGGGAACTACGGTATGCTGCACCTAATGTGGGCGACTACTGTATACTGCACCAAAGGTGGGGAACTAGTTTATACTGCACCTAATGTGGGGGAACTACTGTATACTGCACCTAATGTGGGGGGACTACTGTATACTGCACCTAATGTGGGGGACTACTGTATACTGCACCTAATGTGGGGAACTACTGTATACTGCACCTAATGTGGGGAACTACCTTATACTGCACCTAATGTGGGGGACTACTGTATACTGCCCCTAATGTGGGCACATTACTTTATTACTTTATACTGCACCTAATGTGGGGGAACTACTGTGTGCTGCACCTAATGTGGGGGAACTACTGTATGCTGCACCTAATGTGGGGGACTACTGTATACTGCACCTAATGTGGGGGACTACTGTATACTGCACCTAATGTGGGGGACTACTTTATACTGCACCTAATGTGGGGGGACTACTGTATACTGGACCTAATGTGGGGGGACTACTGTATACTGCAGCTAATTTGAGGGACTACTGTATACTGCACCTAATGTGGGGAACTACTGTATACTGCACCTAATGTGGGGAACTACTTTATACTGCACCGAATGTGGGGGGACTACTCTATACTGCACCTAATGTGGGGGACTACTGTATACTGCACCTAATGTGGGGGGGACTACTGTATACTGAACCTAATGTGGGGGACTACTGTATACTTCACCTAATGTGGGGGACTACTTTATACTGCACCTAATGTGGGGGACTACTGTATACTGCACCTAATGTGGGGAACTACTGTATACTGCACCTAATGTGTGGGGGACTACTGTATACTGCACCTAATGTGGGGGACTACTGTATACTGCACCTAATGTGGGGGGACTACTGTGTACTGCACCTAATGTGGGGGACTACTGTGTACTGCACCAAAAGTGGGGGAACTACTGTATGCTGCACCTAATGTGGGCGACTACTGTATACTGCACCTAATGTGGGGGACTACTGTATACTGCACCTAATGTGGGGGGACTACTGTATACTGCACCTAATGTGGGAGAACTACTGTATACTGCACCTAATGAGGGGGACTACTGTATACTGCACCTAATGTGGGGAAGTACTGTATACTGCACCTAAGGTGGGGAACTACTATATACTGCACCTAATGTGGGAGAACTACTGTGTACTGCACCTAATGTGGGGGAACTACTGTATGCTGCACCTAATGTGGTGGACTACTGTATACTGCACCTAATGTGGGGGACTACTGTATACTGCACCTAATGTGGGGGGACTACTGTATACTGCACCTAACGTTGGGAACTACTGTATACTGCACCTAATGTGGGGAACTACCTTACACTGCACCTAATGTGGGGGACTACTGTATACTGCACCTAATGTGGGGGGACTACTGTGTACTGCACCTAATGTGGGGGAACTACTGTATACTGCACCTAATGTGGGGGAACTACTGTATACTGCACCTAATGTGGGGGACCACTGTATACTGCACCTAATGTGGGGGGACTACTGTGTACTGCACCTAATGTGGGGGAACTACTGTATACTGCACCTAATGTGGGGGACCACTGTATACTGCACCTAATGTGGGGGGACTACTGTATACTGCACCTAATGTGGGGGGACTACTGTGTACTGCACCTAATGTGGGGGGACTACTGTATACTGCACCTAATGTGGGGGACTACTGTATACTGCACCTAATGTGGGGGGACTACTGTATACTGCACCTAATGTGGGGGACTACTGTATACTGCACCTAATGTGGGGGACTACTGTATACTGCACCTAATGTGGGGGACTACTTTATACTGCACCTAATGTGGGGGACTACTGTATACTGCACCTAATGTTGGGAACTACTGTATACTGCACCTAATGTGGGAAACTACCTTACACTGCACCTAATGTGGGGGACTACTGTATACTGCACCTAATGTGGGGGGGCTACTGTGTACTGCACCTAATGTGGGGGAACTACTGTATACTGCACCTAATGTGGGGGAACGGTATACTGCACCTAAGGTGGGGAACTACTTTATACTGCACCTAATGTGGGGAACTACTGTATACTGCACCTAATGTGGGGAACTACTGTATACTGGACCTAATGTGGGGGACTACTGTATACTGCACCTAATGTGGGGGACTACTGTATACTGCACCTAATGTGGCGGAACTACTGTATACTGCACCTAATGTGGGGGGGGACTACTGTATACTGCACCTAATGTGGGGGACTACTGTATACTGCACCTAATGTGGTGGAACTACTGTATACTACACCTAATGTGGGGGGGGGACTACTGTATACTGCACCTAATGTGGTGGAACTACTGTATACTGCACCTAATGTGGGAGGGACTACTGTATACTGCACCTAATGTGGGAGGGACTACTGTATACTAAATCTAATGTGGGGGACTACTGTATACTGCACCTAATGTGGGGAACTACTGTATACTGCACCTAATGTGGGGGGATTACTGTATACTGCACCTAATGTGGGGAACTACTGTATACTGCACCTAATGTGGAGGAACTACTGTATACTGCACATAATGTGGGGGGACTATTGTATACTGCACCTAATGTGGAGGGACTACTGTATACTGCACCTAATGTGGGGGAACTGTATACTGCACCTAAGGTTGGGAACTACTTTATACTGCACCTAATGTGGGAGGACTACTGTATACTGCACCTAATTTGGGGGACTACTTTATACTGCACCTAGTGTGGGGGGCTACTTTATACTGCACCTAATGTGGGGGTACTACTGTATACTGGACCAAATGTGGGGGAACTACTGTATACTGCACCTAATGTGGGGGACTACTGTATACTGGACCTAATGTGGGGGGACTACTGTATACTGCACCTAATGTGGGGAAGTACTGTATACTGCACCTAAGGTGGGGAACTACTTTATACTGCACCTAATGTGGGAGAACTACTGTGTACTGCACCTAATGTGGGGGAACTACTGTATGCTGCACCTAATGTGGTGGACTACTGTATACTGCACCTAATGTGGGGGAACTACTGTATACTGCAGCTAATGTGGGGGAACTACTGTATACTGCACCTAATGTGGGGGAACTACTGTATACTGCACCTAATGTGGGGGAACTACTGTATACTGCACCTAATGTGGGGGAACTACTGTATACTGCACCTAATGTGGGGGGACTACTGTATACTGCACGTAATGTGTGGGGGACTACTGTATACTGCATCTAATGTGGAGGACTACTGTATACTGCACCTAATGTGGGGGGACTACTGTATACTGCACCTAATGTGGGGGACTACTGTGTACTGCACCTAAAGTGGGGGAACTACTGTATGCTGCACCTAATGTGGGGGACTACTGTATACTGCACCTAATGTGGGGGGGACTACTGTATACTGCACCTAATGTGGGGGGGACTACTGTATACTGCACCTAATGTGGGGGACTACTGTATACTGCACCTAATGTGGGGGGACTACTGTATACTGCACCTAATGTGGGGGAACTACTGTATACTGCACCTAATGTGGGGGGACTACTGTATACTGCACCTAATGTGGGGGAAGTACTGTATACTGCACCTAATGTGGGGGAACTGTATACTGCCCCTAAGGTGGGGAACTACTTTATACTGCACCTAATGTGGGGGAACTATTGTGTACTGCACCTAATGTGGGGGAACTACTGTATACTGCACCTAATGTGGGGGACTACTGTATACTGCACCTAATGTGGGGGACTACTGTATACTGCACCTAATTTGGGGGACTACTGTATACTGCACCTAATGTGGGGGAACTACTGTATACTGCACATAATGTGGGGAACTACTGTATACTGCACCTAATGTGGGGAACTACTTTATACTGCACCTAATGTGGGGGGACTAGTGTATACTGTACCTAATGTGGGGGACAACTGTATACTGCACCTAATGTGGGGAACTACTGTATACTGCACCTAATGTGGCGGGGGACTACTGTATACTGCACCTAATGTGGGGGACTACTGTATACTGCACCTAATGTGGGGAACTACTGTATACTGCACCTAATGTGGGGGACTACTGTATACTGCACCTAATGTGGGGAACTACTTTATACTGCACCTAATGTGGGGGACTACTGTATACTGCACCTAATGTGGGGAACTACTTTATACTGCACCTAATGTGGGGGACTACTGTATACTGCACCTAATGTGGGGAACTACTTTATATTGCACCTAATGTGGGGAACTAATTTATAATGCACCTAATGTGGGGAACTACTGTACACTAAACCTAACATGGGAGAACTACTGTATACTGCACCTAATGTGGGGGACTACTGTATACTGCACCTAATGTGGGGGAAGTACTGTATACTGCACCTAATGTGGGGGGGACTACTGT
Source organism: Hyla sarda (assembly GCF_029499605.1). Classification (NCBI taxonomy): domain Eukaryota; kingdom Metazoa; phylum Chordata; class Amphibia; order Anura; family Hylidae; genus Hyla; species Hyla sarda. The sequence goes on along the minus strand of NC_079197.1, from coordinate 140,582,376 downwards.
ATACTGCACCTAAGGTGGGGAACTACTTTATACTGCACCTAATGTGGGGGAACTACTGTGTACTGCACCTAATGTGGGGGAACTACTTTATACTGCACCTAATGTGGGGGACCACTGTATACTGCACCTAATGTGGGGGACTACTGTATACTGCCCCTAATGTGGGGGTACCATATACTGCACCAAAGGTGGGGAACTAGTTTATACTGCACCTAATGTGGGGGAACTACTGTATACTGCACCTAATGTGGGGGGACTACTGTATACTGCACCTAATGTGGGGAACTACCTTATACTGCACCTAATGTGGGGGACTACTGTATACTGCCCCTAATGTGGGCACATTACTTTATTACTTTATACTGCACCTAATGTGGGGGAACTACTGTGTGCTGCACCTAATGTGGGGGAACTACTGTATGCTGCACCTAATGTGGGGGACTACTGTATACTGCACCTAATGTGGGGGACTACTGTATACTGCACCTAATGTGGGGGGGACTACTGTATACTGAACCTAATGTGGGGGACTACTGTATACTGAACCTAATGTGGGGGACTACTGTATACTTCACCTAATGTGGGGGACTACTTTATACTGCACCTAATGTGGGGAACTACTGTATACTGCACCTAATGTGTGGGGGACTACTGTATACTGCACCTAATGTGGGGGACTACTGTATACTGCACCTAATGTGGGGGGAATACTGTGTACTGCACCTAATGTGGGGGACTACTGTGTACTGCACCAAAAGTGGGGGAACTACTGTATGCTGCACCTAATGTGGGCGACTACTGTATACTGCACCAAAGGTGGGGAACTAGTTTATACTGCACCTAATGTGGGGGAACTACTGTATACTGCACCTAATGTGGGGGGACTACTGTATACTGCACCTAATGTGGGGGACTACTGTATACTGCACCTAATGTGGGGAACTACTGTATACTGCACCTAATGTGGGGAACTACCTTATACTGCACCTAATGTGGGGGACTACTGTATACTGCCCCTAATGTGGGCACATTACTTTATTACTTTATACTGCACCTAATGTGGGGGAACTACTGTGTGCTGCACCTAATGTGGGGGAACTACTGTATGCTGCACCTAATGTGGGGGACTACCGTATACTGCACCTAATGTGGGGGGACTACTTTATACTGCACCTAATGTGGGGAACTACTTTATACTGCACCTAATGTGGGGGACTACTGTATGTATACTACACCTAATGTGGAGGACTACTGTATACTTCACCTAATGTGGGGGAACTACTGTATACTGCACCTAATGTGAGGGACTACTGTGTACTGCACCTAATATGAGGGACTACTTTATACTGCACCTAATGTGGGGTAATTACTGTACACTGCACCTAATTTGGGGGAATACTTTATACTGCACCTAATGTGGGGGGACTACTGTGTACTGCACCTAATGTGGGGGAACTACTGTATACTGCACCTAATGTGGGAGACCACTGTATACTGCACCTAATGTGGGGGACTACTGTATACTGCACCTAATGTGGGGGACTACTGTGTACTGCACCTAATGTGGGGGGCTACTTTATAATGCACCTAATGTGGGGGTACTACTGTATACTGGACCTAATGTGGGGGAACTACTGTATACTGCACCTAATGTGGGGGACTACTGTATACTGCACCTAATGTGGGGAACTACTGTATACTGCACCTAATGTGGGGAACTACTGTATACTGCACCTAATGTGGGGGACTACTGTATACTGCACCTAATGTGGGGGACTACTGTATACTGCACCTAATGTGGGGAACTACTGTATACTGCACCTAATGTGGGGAACTACCTTATACTGCACCTAATGTGGGGGACTACTGTATACTGCCCCTAATGTGGGCACATTACTTTATTACTTTATACTGCACCTAATGTGGGGGAACTACTGTGTGCTGCACCTAATGTGGGGGAACTACTGTATGCTGCACCTAATGTGGGGGACTACCGTATACTGCACCTAATGTGGGGGGACTACTTTATACTGCACCTAATGTGGGGAACTACTTTATACTGCACCTAATGTGGGGGACTACTGTATGTATACTACACCTAATGTGGAGGACTACTGTATACTTCACCTAATGTGGGGGAACTACTGTATACTGCACCTAATGTGAGGGACTACTGTGTACTGCACCTAATATGAGGGACTACTTTATACTGCACCTAATGTGGGGTAATTACTGTACACTGCACCTAATTTGGGGGAATACTTTATACTGCACCTAATGTGGGGGGACTACTGTGTACTGCACCTAATGTGGGGGAACTACTGTATACTGCACCTAATGTGGGAGACCACTGTATACTGCACCTAATGTGGGGGACTACTGTATACTGCACCTAATGTGGGGGACTACTGTGTACTGCACCTAATGTGGGGGGCTACTTTATAATGCACCTAATGTGGGGGTACTACTGTATACTGGACCTAATGTGGGGGAACTACTGTATACTGCACCTAATGTGGGGGACTACTGTATACTGCACCTAATGTGGGGAACTACTGTATACTGCACCTAATGTGGGGAACTACTGTATACTGCACCTAATGTGGGGGACTACTGTATACTGCACCTAATGTGGGGGGCTACTTTATACTGCACCTAATGAGGGGGTACTACTGTATACTGGACCTAATGTGGGGGAACTCCTGTTTACTGCACCTAATGTGGGGGACTACTGTATACTGGACCTAATGTGGGGGGACTACTGTATATCGCACCTAATATACAGGGGGAACTACTGTATACTGCATCTAATGTGGGGAACTACTGTATACTGCACCTAATGTGGGGGAACTACTGTATACTGCACCTAATGTTGGGGAACTACTGTATACTGCACCTAATGTGGGGGAACTACTGTATACTGCACCTAATGTGGGGGAACTACTGTATACTGCACCTAATGGGGGGGACTACTGTATACTGCACCTAATGTGGGGAACTACTGTATACTGCACCTAATGTGGGGGACTACTTTATACTGCACCTAATGTGGGGGACTACTTTATACTGCACCTAATGTTGGGGACTACTGTATACTGCACCTAATGTGGGGGGACTACTTTATACTGCACCTAATGTGGGGAACTACTTTATACTGCACCTAATGTGGGGGACTACTGTATGTATACTACACCTAATGTGGAGGACTACTGTATACTTCACCTAATGTGGGGGAACTACTGTATACTGCACCTAATGTGAGGGACTACTGTGTACTGCACCTAATATGAGGGACTACTTTATACTGCACCTAATGTGGGGTAATTACTGTATACTGCACCTAATGTGGGGAACTACTTTATACTGCACCTAATGTGGGGGACTACTGTATACTGCACCTAATGTGGGGAACTATTTTATACTGCACCTAATGTGGGGGACTACTGTATACTGGACCTAATGTGGGGAACTTTTTTATACTGCACCTAATGTGGGGGACTACTGTATACTGCACCTAATGTGGGGGACTATTTTATACTGCACCTAATGTGGGGGACTACTGTATACTACACCTAATGTGGGGAACTATTTTATACTGCACCTAATGTGGGGGACTACTGTATACTACACCTAATGTGGGGAACATTTTTATACTGCACCTAATGTGGGGGACTACTGTATACTGCACCTAATGTGGGGGACTACTTTATACTGCACCTAATGTGGGGGACTACTTTATATTGCACCTAATGTTGGGGACTACTGTATACTGCACCTAATGTGGGGGGACTACTTTATACTGCATCTAATGTGGGGAACTACTTTATACTGCACCTAATGTGGGGGACTACTGTATGTATACTACACCTAATGTGGGGGAACTACTGTATACTGCACCTAATGTGGGGGACTGCTGTATACTGCACCTAATGTGGGGGAACTACTTTATACTGCACCTAATTTGGGGGGACTACTGTATACTGCACCTAATGTGGGGAACTACTTTATACTGCACCTAATGTGGGGGACTACTGTATGTATACTGCACCTAATGTGAGGGACTACTGTGTACTGCACCTAATATGAGGGACTACTTTATACTGCACCTAATGTGGGGTAATTACTGTATACTGCACCTAATGTGGGGAACTACTTTATACTGCACCTAATGTGGGGGACTACTGTATACTGCACCTAATGTGGGGAACTATTTTATACTGCACCTAATGTGGGGGACTACTGTATACTGCACCTAATGTGGGGAACTTTTTTATACTGCACCTAATGTGGGGGACTACTGTATACTGCACCTAATGTGGGGGACTACTGTATACTGCACCTAATGTGGGGGACTACTGTATACTACACCTAATGTGGGGAACTATTTTATACTGCACCTAATGTGGGGGACTACTGTATACTACACCTAATGTGGGGAACTTTTTTATACTGCACCTAATGTGGGGGACTACTGTATACTGCACCTAATGTGGGGGACTACTTTATACTGCACCTAATGTGGGGGACTACTTTATATTGCACCTAATGTTGGGGACTACTGTATACTGCACCTAATGTGGGGGGACTACTTTATTCTGCATCTAATGTGGGGAACTACTTTATACTGCACCTAATGTGGGGGACTACTGTATGTATACTACACCTAATGTGGAGGACTACTGTATACTTCACCTAATGTGGGGGAACTACTGTATACTGCACCTAATGTGGGGGACTGCTGTATACTGCACCTAATGTGGGGGAACTACTTTATACTGCACCTAATTTGGGGGGACTACTGTATGTATACTACACCTAATGTGGAGGACTACTGTATGTATACTACACCTAATGTGGAGGACTATTGTATACTTCACCTAATGTGGGGGAACTACTGTATACTGCACCTAATGTGTGGAACTACTGTATACTGCACCTAATGTGGGGAACTACTTTATACTGCACCTAATGTGGGGGACTACTGTATGTATACTGCACCTAATGTGAGGGACTACTGTATACTGCACCTAATATGAGGGACTACTTTATACTGCACCTAATGTGGGGTAATTACTGTATACTGCACCTAATGTGGGGAACTACTTTATACTGGACCTAATGTGGGGGACTACTGTATACTGCACCTAATGTGGGGAACTACTTTATACTGCAACTAATGTGGAGGAACTACTGTGTACTGCACCTAATGTGGGAGACTACTGTATACTGCACCTGATGTGGGGAACTACTTTATACTGCAAATAATGTGGAGGACTACTGTATAATGCACCTAATGTGGGGGAACTACTGTATACTGCACCTAATGTGGGGAACTACTGTATAAGGCACCTAATGTGGGGTAACTACTGTATACTGCAACTAATGTGGAGGAACTACTGTATACTGCACCTAATGTGGGGAACTACTGTATACTGCACCTAATGTGGGGAACTTTTTTATACTGCACCTAATGTGGGGGACTACTGTATACTGCACCTAATGTGGGGGACTATTTTATACTGCACCTAATGTGGGGGACTACTGTATACTACACCTAATGTGGGGAACTATTTTATACTGCACCTAATGTGGGGAACTTTTTTATACTGCACCTAATGTGGGGGACTACTGTATACTGCACCTAATGTGGGGGACTATTTTATACTGCACCTAATGTGGGGGACTACTGTATACTACACCTAATGTGGGGAACTATTTTATACTGCACCTAATGTGGGGGACTACTGTATACTACACCTAATGTGGGGAACTTTTTTATACTGCACCTAATGTGGGGGACTACTGTATACTGCACCTAATGTGGGGGACTACTTTATACTGCACCTAATGTGGGGGACTACTTTATATTGCACCTAAAGTTGGGGACTACTGTATACTGCACCTAATGTGGGGGGACTACTTTATACTGCATCTAATGTGGGGAACTACTTTATACTGCACCTAATGTGGGGGACTACTGTATGTATACTACACCTAATGTGGGGGAACTACTGTATACTGCACCTAATGTGGGGGACTGCTGTATACTGCACCTAATGTGGGGGAACTACTTTATACTGCACCTAATTTGGGGGGACTACTGTATACTGCACCTAATGTGGGGAACTACTTTATACTGCACCTAATGTGGGGGACTACTGTATGTATACTGCACCTGATGTGAGGGACTACTGTGTACTGCACCTAATATGAGGGACTACTTTATACTGCACCTAATGTGGGGTAATTACTGTATACTGCACCTAATGTGGGGAACTACTTTATACTGCACCTAATGTGGGGGACTACTGTATACTGCACCTAATGTGGGGAACTATTTTATACTGCACCTAATGTGGGGGACTACTGTATACTGCACCTAATGTGGGGAACTTTTTTATACTGCACCTAATGTGGGGGACTACTGTATACTGCACCTAATGTGGGGGACTACTGTATACTGCACCTAATGTGGGGGACTACTGTATACTACACCTAATGTGGGGAACTATTTTATACTGCACCTAATGTGGGGGACTACTGTATACTACACTTAATGTGGGGAACTTTTTTATACTGCACCTAATGTGGGGGACTACTGTATACTGCACCTAATGTTGGGGACTACTTTATACTGCACCTAATGTGGGGGACTACTTTATATTGCACCTAATGTTGGGGACTACTGTATACTGCACCTAATGTGGGGGGACTACTTTATTCTGCATCTAATGTGGGGAACTACTTTATACTGCACCTAATGTGGGGGACTACTGTATGTATACTACACCTAATGTGGAGGACTACTGTATACTTCACCTAATGTGGGGGAACTACTGTATACTGCACCTAATGTGGGGGACTGCTGTATACTGCACCTAATGTGGGGGAACTACTTTATACTGCACCTAATTTGGGGGGACTACTGTATACTGCACCTAATGTGTGGAACTACTGTATACTGCACCTAATGTGGGGAACTACTTTATACTGCACCTAATGTGGGGGATTACTGTATGTATACTGCACCTAATGTGAGGGACTACTGTATACTGCACCTAATATGAGGGACTACTTTATACTGCACCTAATGTGGGGTAATTACTGTATACTGCACCTAATGTGGGGAACTACTTTATACTGGACCTAATGTGGGGGTCTACTGTATACTGCACCTAATGTGGGGAACTACTTTATACTGCAACTAATGTGGAGGAACTACTGTGTACTGCACCTAATGTGGGAGACTACTGTATACTGCACCTGATGTGGGGAACTACTTTATACTGCAAATAATGTGGAGGACTACTGTATAATGCACCTAATGTGGGGGAACTACTGTATACTGCACCTAATGTGGGGAACTACTGTATAAGGCACCTAATGTGGGGTAACTACTGTATACCGCACCTAAGGTGGGGAACTACTTTATGCTGCACCTAATGTGGGGAACTACTGTATACTGCACCTAATGTGGGGGACTACTGTATACTGCACCTAATGTGGGGGGACTACTGTATACTGCACCTAATGTGGGGGAACTACTGTATACTGCACCTAATGTGGGGGGATTACTGTATACTGCACCTAATGTGGGGGACCATACTACACCTAATGTGGGGGAACTATACTGCACCTAATATGAGGGAACTATACTGCACCTAATGTGGGGGACTATACTGCACCCAATATGGGGGGAACTATACTGCCAACCTAATGTGGGGGAGCTATACTCTTTACCTAATGTTGGGGGTACTATACTGTCTACCTAATGTGGGGGATCATACTCTTTACCTAATGTGGGGGACTATACAAAAATATAAAATTGTACTATTCTGATCCCTATAACTCTTATTTTTCTGTATATAGGGATGTATGAGGTCATTTTTTGCGCTGTGATTTGTAGTTTTTATCGGTACTGTTTTTGTTTTGATGGGAATTCTCAATTGCTTTTTAGATATTTTTTTAGTATTTGAAGTGACCAAAAATGTTCAAATCTGGTTAGTGCACCATTACGACTTTTGGGGCCCTCCTTTTGATTTTGCCTAGGGCCTCGCTGAGCCTAAACCCGCCCCTGGGCATCTTACTCTACTACTTTGTTTCTCACTGACATATAAAACGCTGATCTATAATAAATTCCCCACTTTGTCTATTATTATAACAATAATTACATCAATCGGAATATTTGTCAAATAAAAATGTTTATTCATCTTTTCCAGTGTTCATACATACAGGTTGGTGAAGAATACCCATAGTATACTGGTGATGACGTTAATGACACCTCTTATCTCGGGGATATTGACAATTAGGATGGCAATGGTGACCCGTCCCAGGAACTGTCTGACCGAGTTAATATAGTCCATCGGTCCGGTGATGCTGGTCACTATCCCCCTTGGCATAACCCACGTCAGAAGCTGAAGTGTGATGGCGATCCAGGTGAGCCTGTCACTGATGAAGCCGATCCAGCTGATGGCGGTGGGGTTACAGATCACGTAGAGAAGCTCTATAGTGCTGCTGGTGCTAATCCAGGTCACCAACTCATTGACTGGGTTCATCCAGGCAAGCAGGGAACTGCTGGTGATGGTGGGGATCCAGAATACCAATTCAGTGGTGGTGTCTATCCAGGACAGCAGGTCACTGATGGTACTAGCAAACGAGATCAGATCGTCAACAGCATCTATGAACCGGTCCAGCAGGTTGTTATCGATGGGGATATAGCATAGCAGGGAGATGATCATGTCACCATAAGTGCTGATCCAGCCAAGATAGTTTTTGATGATGGCCGCCCCGCTCTGCAGGTTGTTGGTAATGGAATCCCAGCTGATCGTGTCGCTGCTGGCAGTGGTGTCATTACTCTCCAGGACAGGGGTGATCTTTCTGATCCTGGTCCTGGTCCAGATGGGACACTTCATGTCGCTGCTGGCAGAGGTTTGATTACTCACCAGGACAGGGGTGATCTTTCTGATCCTGGTCCTCGTCCAGATGGGACACTTCATGTCGCTGCTGGTAGTATTCAAGCTGGGCAGATCTCTGATGGTATCGTTCTGCCCTTGCAGGTGGCTGGAGGTGATGTTCCGGCTCGGTTGGTTGCTGGTGATTTCAAACCAGAAACTCGGGCCGGTGGTGAAGAGGGAACCCAGGAGGATGGTAACTGTCCAGCACATGCTACAGGCCAAATTGACCTCATCCCTGCTGATGTGGTCCCCTCGAATCATGATAAAATAAAATAAAAAGCGCAAGGAAACAATATAGAAACACTAGTGCTCGCTAGATTGCAGTCCTCAGAGTAAGGCCTCTGGGGCTCTGCACCTCTTTTTCCAGCTATCACCATTTGTGAAGTCACATGTGTGATGTCATACGGAATGTCACTGCTCTGAGGACAGGTGTAGACATGGACATTTACATCCATTTGTTTTATAGGATGAAATAAGCTTTTTATTATTAAATAAAGATATAGAAAACTCTGGGTGTAGGGTGTTTTTGGGGGGGGGCGGTGACTTTATACAGAGGACTGGGTATTTGGGTGGGAAGGAACGTCACTTTATAACATAGAAGACAAATAAATATAATATACAAATATAAATACAGATATTAGTAAAATTCTGACAAAGTCCAACGTTATCTACAGATTTGGGTATTCTGGCAGGAGGATTCCTCATTTTTGAGAATAGGAGGAGGAGGAAAGTGATGGTGGGGGAAGAATACACAGCTCCCAGATTGATCAGAACACTACAGCTCTGCTTCATTGGGAGTAGTCACCTGCACCCCAACCCCCATGTTTCTTTTCCCCCTATATATTGCAACTTATTCCTTCTACATATATACCTACAAACACCAAAAGCGTAACACATTGTAACCCCGACACCAAATAAAGTACAAATCGACGTATGAAAATATATATTTTTTATTAATAAAAGAACATGATTCTAATAATGTACATAATAGACGCAATAAAATAAATATATATCAATATATGTTAAAAAATTTGGCTGCAAATAATGGCTACAGGTACGGTATTTATAGAATAGTGACCCAATAGAAAAGGAATAACACACCTGTCCAAATAGTAAGCCGCTGGGTCGGAAGTGACGTTGGACACCGCGGCACTCGTGTGATGGAGCACGCAACGCACATTCACATTATAGAGCTTGTGCAGCCACGAAAACATGGCCACAGTCACTCATACTGCGCATGCGTGCACGAAATAATTCTAAGGGGAAAGACAAGCTTCCCCAAAATGGCCGCAGATCGCCGCTAATAGAGGGATATACTAAATAAGCTGAACATCGGACCCAGGGCTAAATAATACAAAGAATGAAAATCTATAGTGGGAGAACTGACTGTGGACTGTGAAGGCAATAACATGGCTATAAATAATACAAATACATTAGAGATAATAGCAATAATGATTATAATAATAATAATCCGGGGGCATATGAAAGCATAAAAAAATGACAAGGATGTGATCACATGTATAATGGTAAAACAAATAAATAGTGCATGCAACATATACAACAGGGAGAAAAATATTTTTGTAAAAAAATATATTTTATAGAAGTGTATAACTGAATATTGATTAGTGTGCAGGAATGATGTATACTAAAACCAAATGGATAGGAGCAGCGCCTGCAGAGTGCAAGAATATATAGAGCATGCAATACAAAAGATATAAAAAGTGCAGAGATATAGTGCATATGGTACAAAGCATACCGTATTTTTTGCCGTATAAGATGCACTTTTTCTTCCCCAAAACTTGGGGGGAAAAGTTGGTGCGTCTTATACGGCGAATACACACCTATCGTGGTGGTCCCTGCGGCCATCAATGGCCGGGACCCACGGCTAATACAGGACATCACCGATCGCGATGATGCCCTGTATTAACCCTTCAGACGCGGCGATCAAAGCTGACCGCTGCGTCTAAAGCGAAAGTGACACTAAGCCGGCTGCATTGGGAGGGACCTTATCGGCCTCCTCGGTGTCTGCTCCGTGCCCGGATCCCCTGCATGGCCGGCGCTCTCCTTTGTCGTCATCACGTCGTCGCTCCAATACGCGATGGCGGCGACGGAGAGTGAGGATACCAGGCAGCAGAGACATTCCAGAGCGAAGGAGACGCCCCGGGGACGTGTCGACAGCGATGGAGGGCGACATCCAGGGCAGCGGTGACGAGCGGTGACCGGTCCGGAGCGGCGGGGACACGCGAGTATTACCTCCTATACCAGTGGTCTTCAACCTGTGGACCTCCAGATGTTGCAAAACTACAACTCCTGGCATGCCCGGACAGCCAACGGCTGTACTTTACATTGTATTCTAGATTTTCCTCATTTAAAATTGGGTGCGTCTTATATGCCGGAGCGTCCTATAGGGCGAAAGATACGGTAAGTAATTATAAAAAAATAAATAATTATTATTATTATTGAAAAATGGTATTAAAAATTATATGTATATTTTTTTTATTTTATCTTTTTCTTGGTCACTGCACCTGCACTCACATTTAAGCTCAGAAATGTTTTATTTATACAGTTATCACTGAGCACTAGAAACCATGGAATATTTTGTGAGATGTTTCCGCCAGAATTTTCTGGGATGTAAAATTTGGCGCAAAAAAAATCCAATATGGCTGCAAAAAAAAAATTGGGGTGTGAAAATGAATTTTCACATATTTTCAAAGCAGCACAAGAGACCTTTGAAAATGTGAGGAGAAAAAAAAAAGGTGTGAATAATATCGCTGGAACAAAAATTACATTAGTTTTTGAGACTCTCCCACAGAATATCTGGGTTTAAAAAATATGTAATTTTGCTGAACAATCTGTCCCCTTATCTCTATATCAGTGTTTACCAACCAGAATGTCTCCAAGTGTTGCAAAACTTGCTGCTGCTGGGAGTTGCAGTTTTGCCAAAGCTGGAGGTACCCTGGTTGGTAAACACTGTGTACATGTACCAGAGCTGAGTGTGTGATCATGTACATGTAGCAGAAATTAGTGTGCGACATGTGTATGGAGCAGAGCTGAATGTGTGATTATATATAAGCATGACCACGCACACACTCAACTCTGCTACGTACACCTGATCACTCACTCAGCTCTACTGCATTTACAAAATCACACTCAGCACTGCTACATATACACAATCACACACTCAGCCCTGCCTCATTTACACAATCACACACTCAGCTCTACTGCATTTACACAATCACACACTCAGCTCTGCTACATACACCTGATCACACACTCAGCTCTGCTGCATAAACACAATCACACAGTCAGCTACAGCTACATATACACACACTCACTCAGCACTACTGCATATACACACACTCACACTCAGCTTTACTACATATACACAATCACACATATACATTGGGGTAAATTTATCATTGCTGTAGGTACATGTTTTTTGTAGATTGTTTTGGTTGGTTTAAATTTGGTGCATTTGCAAGGCACAGGATAAATTTTGTTCAAAGTTCTAAATCTCCAGACAGTTCTATTTGGACACCTGAGCTGCACCTCACAGGAAAAATGGACGTAGGGATTTTGTTTTATTGCTTTGACACTCGGATTTCATTGAGGTTTTTTGTTCACCAGTAAAAACGCCAGTAAAAACATTTTTTCAGTTTTTCTTGCGTTCTTTTCTTGCGTTTTTGCTGGTGTGTGGAAACAATCATTTTTGTATCCTGTGGCAATTTTTTTTACTGCCTTCAGGCACCACTCCATGGGTCGGATGCAGAGCGCCCGGTCCACAGAGTGTAAGGAGGTGAGGAGTGATATATAGCGTATACAGGGTGAAGAGCATCACTACTTACCTACGCCAGCTGTATAGAATACTGGGGTGCATAGTGTACCCAGGTATACCATCCAGGAGCCCAGCAAGTAAAGAGTTAACTCACGCTGCTGCTGAAGCAGCAGAATTACGGTTCTAGGTCCGGTCAGGAAACCGCATACGGGTCAAAAATGAGCCGATCGGAGTCACCGTTTGACTCCGGTCAGCTCATTAAAGTAAATGGAGTTCAGTGCTGGTCCGGCTGGGGTACGAGAGAGCCGGGTACAACCTCTTAATCTCTCTCAGATGATCCTACTTCAGGGTTAACACTCTGTAGTCCCTGTGCTGCTTCAGCAATTCTTATTCAGGTGCTATTCATGTCACGGATAGTACTTGTCTGTCCCCCGGCTCCAGCTGTCTCTTCTGCTGTCCTCTCTAAGGCTGAGTTCACATCACGTTTTTGCCAGACTGTTTTCAATCCGTTTTTCTAAAGAAAACCGTATGGCAAAAAAACGGATGGAACAGTATGGAAAAAAGTAAACCGTATGCATTTTTAAACTGTATACTGTTTTTAAAAGTGCATACAGTTCCGTCCGTTTTTGAAAATTTTGTAAATTTTTAATGGGAGGGGTGTTGGGTGGGGACTTTAGGATGCAAATGCGCATGTGCAAAGAAAAACTGTATGTTTTCCCGTATGGAACCGTATACATGTGCGTTTTCCATTGACTTCCATGTTAAAAAAAAACGTATGCGGTTGCAGTACGGTTATTAAACTGGAGACAAAATCGTAGTCAACCACAGTTTTGACTCCGGTTTAAAAACCGTACTGCAACCGCATACGTTTTTTTTTTAAATGGACGTCAAAGGAAAACGCACATGTATACGGTTCCATACGTGAAAACATATACGGTTTTTACTTTGCACATGTGCATTTGCACCCTAAAGTCCCCACCCAAGATCCCTCCCATTTTCAAAAACGTATGTTTTTTTTTTTTTTAAATGGATGGAACTGTATTCACTTTTAAAAACAGTATACGGTTTAAAAGCGCATACGGTGTACTTTTTCCCATACTGTTCCATCCGTTTTTTTGCCATACGATTTTCTTTAGAAAAAACGATTGAAAATAGTATGGTAAAAATGTGATGTGAACCCAGCCTAAACCAGTGTTTCCCAACCAGGGGTGCCTCCAGCTGTCGCAATACTGCAACTCCCAGCATGCCCGGACAGCCAACGGCTGTCCGGGCATGCTGGAAGTTACAGTTTTGCAACAGCTGGAGGCGCTCTGGTTGGGAAACACTGATATATTATATGGTGCAACATTCCGGGAATCTGATTGGTTGGATCCATTCCAGGAGTCGGATTGGTTGGATGAATACCGACCATTGCATTGCCAGTATTTTTTTATATAAAAATACCGGCAGGGTCGGCAAAATAAAGGCTGTGCCGGTAAAATACTGGCCTGGTGGCTGATGTCGCTCCATGTGGCTCTATGGTGGCTGATGTCGCTCTCACATCTCTCCACCAGTGGTGTGTCCTCACACAAGCCACGAATGCTGATGTCACAGCTCACAGCGGCAGTACACAGTCATCACTTTCCGCCTATTTTAAAATAAGCATATAGACCACGGGTCTCAAACTGGTGGCCCTCCAGATGATGCAAAACTTCAACTCCCAGCATGCCTGCACATGCCCAGACAGACATTTTCTGCAGCTAATGGTTGTCGGGAATGCTGGGAGTTAAAGGGGTAGTCCAGTGGTGAAAAACGTATCCCCTATCCTAAGGATAGGGGATAAGTTTGAGATCGCGGGGGGTCCGACCGCTGGGGCCCCATGCGATCTCTCTGTACGGGGCCCCGGCTCTCCGGCCAGATAGCAGTTGTCGACCCCGGCACGAAGCAGTGGCCGACACGCCCCCTCAATACATCTCTATGGCAGAGCCGGAGATTGCCGAAGGCAGCGCTTCGGCTCTGCCATAAAGTTGTATTGAGGGGGCGTGTCGGCCGCCGCGGGCGGTCGGGGCTCCGTACAGGAGATCGCAGGGGGCCCCAGCAGTCGGACCCCCGTGATCTGCAACTTATCCCCTATCCTTAAGATAGGGGATAAGTTGTTCACCACTGAGTCACCACTGGACTACTCCTTTAAAGTTTTGCAACACCTGGAGGGCCACCAGTTTGAGACCCCTGATGTAGACCCAACAATATAATGGTCATAGAATAAGTTCCTCATGCTATTACCTATTTACTACCAAATAGCCTCATGGTCAGACTTCCCTGCCACCATGTTTTGTCAAACAGCACGCATACCCCAGCAATAAACCACATATACGTTGTGCACAGTACTTTAAAGGGGTATTCTGGTGGAAAACTTTTTAATTTTTTTTTTATTTTTTTTGTTAGTCAACTGGTGCCAGAAAGTTTAACAGATTTGTAAATTACTTCTATTAAAAAAAAATCTTAATCCTTCCAGTACTTATTAATGGCTGTATTCTCCAGAGGTTCTTTTCTTTTTGGATTTCTTTTCTGTCACAACCACAGTGCTTTCTGTTGACACCTCTGTCCATGTCAGGAACTGTCTGGAGTAGAAGCAAATTCCCATCTTAACCCCTTAAGGACTTCAGCCCATTTTGGCCTTAAGGACTCAGACAATTTAATTTTTACGTTTTCATTTTTTCCTCCTCGCCTTCTAAAAATCATAACTCTTTTATATTTTCATCCACATACTAGTATGAGGATTTGTTTTTTGCGCGACCAGTTGTCCTTTGTAATGACATCACTCATTATATCATAAAATGTATGGCGCAACCAAAAAACACTATTTTTGTGGGGAAATTAAAACGAAAAACTCAATTTTGCTAATTTTGGAAGGTTTCGTTTTCACGCCGTACGATTTATGGTAAAAATGACATGTGTTCTTTATTCTGAGGGTCAATACTATTAAAATGATTACCATTATTATATACTTTTATATTATTGTTGCGCTTAAAAAAAATCACAAACTTTTTAACCAAATTAGTACGTTTATAATCCCTTTATTTTGATGACCTCTAACTTTTTTTTTTTTCCGTATAAGCGGCGGTATGGGGGCTCATTTTTTGAGCCATGATCTGTACTTTTTTTTGATACCACATTTGCATATAAAAAACTTTTAATACATTTTTTATAATTTTATTTTTAATAAAATGTATTAAAAAAGTAGGAATTTTGGACTTTTTTTTTTTCATTCACGCCGTTCACCGTATGGGATCATTAACATTTTATTTTAATAGTTCGGACATTTACACACGCGGCGATACCAAATATGTCTATAAAAAATGTTTTTTACGCTTTTTGGGGGTAAAATAGGAAAAAACGGACGTTTTACTTTTTTCTTGGGGGAGGGGATTTTTCACTTTTTTTTTACTTTTACTTTTAAATTTTTTTTCATTTTTTTTTTACACTTGAATAGTCCCCATAGGGGACTATTCATAGCAATACCATGATTGCTAATACTGATCTGTTCTATGTATAGGACATAGAACAGATCAGTATTATCGGTCATCTTCTGCTCTGGTTTGCTCGATCACAGACCAGAGCAGGAGACACCGGGAGCCGGACGGAGGAAGGAGAGGGGACCTCCGTGCGGCGTTATGAATGATCGGATCCCCGCAGCAGCGCTGTGGGTGATCCGATCGTTCATTTAAATCGTGCACTGCCGCAGATGCCGGGATCTGTATTGATCCCGGCACCTGAGGGGTTAATGGCGGACGCCCGCGAGATCGCGGGGGCGTCGGCCATTGCCGGGGGGTCCCTGGCTGCGATCAGCAGCCGGGATCAGCCGCGCATGACACGGGCATCGCTCCGATGCCCGCGGTTATGCACAGGACGTAAATGTACGTCCTGGTGCGTTAAGTACCACCTCACCAGGACGTACATTTACGTCCTGCGTCCTTAAGGGGTTAAAGGGGTACTCCGACCCTGAGACATTTTATCCCCTATCCAAAGGTGTAGAGGTGTATATGGGTGACAGATAGGTGTAGAGGGGTGACAGGGGAGTGTATATGGGTGACAGAAGGGTGTAGAGGAGTGTACATGGGTGACAGAGGGGTGTAGAGGAGTGTATATGGGTGTCAGAGGGGTGTAGAGGAGTGTACATGGGTGACAGAGGGGTGTGGAGGAGTGTACATGGGTGAACGAGGGGTGTGGAGGAGTGTACATGGATGACAGAGGGGTGTGGAGGAGTGTACATGGGTGACAGAGGGGTGTAGAGGAGTGTACATGGGTGACAGAGGGGTGTAGAGAAGTGTACATGGATGACAGAGGGGTGTAGAGGAGTGTCCATGGGTGACAGAGGGGTGTAGAGGAGTGTACATGGATGACAGAGGGGTGTAGAGGAGTGGACATGGATGACAGAGGGGTGTAGAGGAGTGTACATGGGTGGCAGAGGGGTGTAACGGAGTGTACATGGGAGACAGAGGGGTGTAGAGGAGTGTACATGGGTGTCATAGGGGTATAGAGGAGTGTACATGGGTGACAGAGGAGTGTACATGGGTGACAGAGGGGTGTAGAGGAGTGTACATGGGTGGCAGAGGGGTGTAACGGAGTGTACATGGGAGACAGAGGGGTGTAGAGGAGTGTACATGGGTGTCATAGGGGTATAGAGGAGTGTACATGGGTGACAGAGGAGTGTACATGGGTGACAGAGGGGTGTAGAGGAGTGTACATGGGTGACAGAGGGGTGTAGAGGGGAGTACATGGGTGGCAGAGGGGTGTAATGGAGTGTACATGGGTGACAGAGGGGTGTAGAGGGGTGACAGGGGTGTACATGGGTGACAGAGGGGTGTAGAGGAGTGTACATGGGTGTCAGAGGGGTGTACAGGAGTGTACATGGGTGACAGAGGGGTGTAGAGGGGAGTACATGGGTGGCAGAGGGGTGTAATGGAGTGTACATGGGTGACAGAGGGGTGTAGAGGAATGTACATGGATGGCAGAGGGGTGTAGAGGAGTGTACATGGGTGACAAAGGGGTGTATATGAGTGTACATGGGAGGCTGAGGGGTGTAGCGGAATGTAGATGGGTGACAGAGGGGTGTAGAGGAGTGTACCTGGGTGACAGAGGGGTGTAGAGGAATGTCCATGGGTGACATAGGGGTGTAGAGGAGTGTACATGGGTGACAAAGGGGTGTATAGGAGTGTACATGGGAGGCTGAGGGGTGTAGAGGAGTGTACATGGGTGACAGAAGGGTGTAGAGGAGTGTACATGGGTGACAGACGGGTGTAGAGGAGTGTACCTGGGTGACAGAGGGGTGTAGAGGAGTGTACATGGGTGACAGAGGGGTGTAGAGGAGTGTACATGGATGACAGAGGGGTGTAGAGGAGTGTATATGGGTGGCAGAGGGGTGTAGAGGGGTGTACATGGGTGACAGAGGGGTGTAGAGGAGTGTACATGGGTGACAGAGGGGTGTAGAGGAGTGTACATGGGTGACAGAGGGGTGTAGAGGAGTGTACATGGGTGACAGAGGGGTGTAGAGGAGTGTACATGGGTGACAGAGGGGTGTAGAGGAGTGTACATGGATGACAGAGGGGTGTAGAGGAGTGTATATGGGTGGCAGAGGGGTGTAGAGGGGTGTACATGGGTGACAGAGGGGTGTAGAGGAGTGTACATGGGTGACAGAGGGGTGTAGAGGAGTGTACATGGGTGACAGAGGGGTGTAGAGGAGTGTACATGGGTGGCAGGGGGTGTAGAGGAGTTTACAAGGGTGGCAGAGGGGTGTAGAGGAGTGTACATGGATGGCAGAGGGGTGTAGAGGAGTGTACATGGGTCAAAGGGGGATGTAGAGGAGTGTACATGGGTGACAAAGGGGTGTATATGAGTGTACATGGGAGGCTGAGGGGTGTAGCGGAATGTAGATGGGTGACAGAGGGGTGTAGAGGAGTGTACCTGGGTGACAGAGGGGTGTAGAGGAGTGTACATGGGTGACAGAGGGGTGTAGAGGAATGTACATGGGTGACAGAAGGGTGTAGGGGAGTGTACCTGGGTGACAGAGGGGTGTAGAGGAGTGTACCTGGGTGACAGAGGGGTGTAGAGGAGTGTACATGGGAGGCTGAGGGGTGTAGAGGAGTGTACATGGGTGACAGAGGGGTGTAGAGGAGTGTACATGGGTGATAGAGGGGTGTAGAGGAGTGTACATGGGTGACAGAGGGGTGTAGAGGAGTGTATATGGGTGACAGAGGGGTGTAGAGGAGTGTACATGGGTGACATAGGGGTGTAGAGGAGTGTACATGGGTGGTAGAGAGGTGTAGAGGAGTGTACATGGGTGACAGAGGGGTGTATAGGGGGATGGCCTAGGTATACATGGATGACAGGAGGGTGGGCAGGAGGGACAGAGGGGTGAATAGGGGGGAGGAACATGGGTGACAGATGTAGACTGAGGGGTGGCCAGAGGGGTGGATGGGGGGGGGTGAACATGTGTTATAGAGGTATGGACAGGGGTGGCCAAGGTGGACATGGATGACAGGATGGTGGACACAGGAGATATGGGGGTGAACTGGGATGACAGGGGATGGACAAGGATGACAAGGGGGATAAAAGAGGGCTGACAAAGGGACAGAGGGCTTAATAGGAGGTGGAAATGGGTGACTGGGTAGACTGGGGGTGTAGACATGTGTTACAGGAGGTAGACTGGGGGGTGGACAGGGAGGGGCGGACATGGGTGACAGGGATGGACAAGGGGTGGACAAAGTGGACATCATGGATAACAGGGGTGAGGGGGGTTGACAGGGTTAAGAAGGGGTAACAGAGGGTACAGTCCCTTAAGCCATTTTTCTTCACTACACTGGCACGGTAACCAGGCGCAGCTTCCACCTTCCTCCCCTCTCCGGCAGGGCACCGACTCAGGGCTCCGACAGGGCACTCACTCACTGGGGCGCTTGGGGGGGGGGGATGCTGGGGCATGGGTCACTACACTTGCACGGTAATACGGCAGAGCACCACCAGGGCACTCACTCACTAGGCCGCAGGGTGAGAGGGATGCAGGGGGATGCGGTGTGTGCACGCACAGCATAGCGCACACATACTTCCCTTCCCCCCTGTGGCGCCATAAACAGACGCGCAGGCCGGGCCGGTGAATAAAAAAAATAATAATTGCCGGCAAAATCCAGCGGCACCCCAGTTGGGAATCACTGCTCTAGATAGAGTCTGTCTATGATATCCTAACCAAAGAAGCTTTTGTTGTATTGTAACAAGTTACTTCCTACTCACATGTATTGTTCTACTATAGTCAATTAACTAATTAGCTTGTAATGCTTTCTTACTAATGATATCTAATTGATATTCATTTATATATATCATTGTGTTTGTTAGGCTTCTTTCACACTACAAAATTATCCGTTTTTAAACAAAGTTCCGTCTGAAAATCAGCTGAGAACGTCAGTTACAAAATCCTATACTGCCGTAAAAAAATCCCATTATAGTCTATGGGATTTTTCTAATAGCCGTTTTAACACGTTATAGCCTATTATTAACCCCTTAACGACCAAGGACGTATATTTACGTCCTTGGCCGGCTCCCGCGATATAACGGTGGGTCACGCGGTGACCCCGCATCATGTCGGGTCGGTATCTGATGCCGGGACCCTGGGCTAATAGTGTGCGGCAGCGATCGCAGTGCCACACGCTATTAACCCTTTAGATGTCTAAACCGAAAGTGAAAGCTGCCCGGCTGCTCAGCGGGGCTAATCGGGACCACCGCAGTGAAAATGCGGTGTCCCGATCAGCTGGGACACGAGCGGAGGTCCTCTTACCTGCCTCCGGCGTGTCCCCTCAGCGATTGATTGCTCCAAGCCTGAGATTCAGGCTTGAGCAATCAACCGCCAATAATGCTGATCATTGCAAAGCTATGGCTTTGCAGTGAACAGCGCTGGCAATCAGTGTGTGCAGTGTTATAGGTCCCTATGGGATCTATAACACTGCAAAAAAAAAGTGTAAAAAAAAAAGTTCATAAATATGATTTAACCCTTTCCTTCATAAAAGTTCAAATCACCCCCCCTTTTCCCATAAAAAAACAACAACATGTAAATAAAAATAAATGTGGTAGGTCTCAGGGGTAGGGGTAGTACAGTCAGAGATTTGCTTTGGTATATCAGGGGTTAATGTTAACCCTATGGTTCGTGACACCAGGCTGAGGGCTAGTATGCTGAGATGACTCTCCGGGCTATCGCCGCCCTTCCCAGTAACGATAGGTGCATCAGAATAAAGACTGAAGGTTCACAAGGTAGTTGAATTTGAACTTGCATAAACTTTACTTAATGGCTTGCAGTACATCCACAGAGTAGTAACAGTCTCAATCAAACAGTCTCTATATACTTCAATGACTGGCAGATGTTGCGGACCTTGAATTTAGATAATAGTCTCTGAATTCAGGGTATATTGCGAAGATCCGTCCGGATTTAGGGGATAGATAAGGTCTGGTGGTCTTGCAGAGTGTTTAGGGATTGATACACTCACAATTTGGAATAGAACAGCCGTCGCCGCAAGGCTAAGGCCTAGACTCACTGATGACAGCAGCGCAGATCCTTTCTCGTCAACAGCCAGGAACCATGAGAGAGATTAATGGCCGCCGCACCCTTATATGGGCAGGGGCGGGGCTGTTTTGATTGGTCCAGCCATCTGTCACTCACTGTCACAAAGGAAATGAGTGCATTACGTCACAAGGACCTCCAAAGGTCCTCAAGCAGAAATACCATAGAGTTTACCTGACCACATGACCAGCAGGTCCTGCTACGCTCACAGGTAATTAACTATTTATATACATTTTATACAGTTAGACTTCCACAAATAAGGAGCATATGACTAGAGCAATGACTATAGGGGTGAGAGGTGACTAGGGGTGGACTATACAAAAGGACCCCGACATCCTAGGGACTCTGGCTATGGGGACCTATAAACAGGTAGCGTATAGGATGCGGTCCCTGGAAACCACAAACCCCCTTACTTAAGATAAGTCGACCTCGACGCCTGTCCCCTAAGACAGAGGGACTAGGACTAGAACAGGAGGATATATAAATTTCCTATACATCCTAAGTAAACACTGAACACATTTACATTCCCTGATACTCTCACTAGTATCTGAACTAGACAATAAAAATCTATCTAGACATTGGTACTATCTAGACATTTATGCTATCTAGACATTTATGCTATCTAGACATTTATGCTATCTAGACATTTATGAAGCTATCTAACCTTTAGTTTCTAGCTCCTTAAACCTTTTGTTAAACTTACTTTACATTTTAAAACTTACTAGACAATTAGGCAGCTATCTGACATGTAGTGGCTAGCTCCTAAGAAATTTTCTTAGCTCTCTACACATTTTTATGAGGCATATTTTTATAGACATTAGTACAGCTCAATATACCTTTAGCGTCAAGCTGACTAGACATTTTTATTATCTCACACATTTTATTCTTTTTGCCAACAATGAGTTACCTGTTAGTACACATAAGGTATACTGGCTAGCCTGAAGCTAGGTCACAGTAAGATTGGCTGCTAGGGTCTATCGGCTACATGCTACTTACCCCTAGATTACTTCACATAACCTACCTAGGTTACTTTAAGCATTATGCATTTATTTCTGTATTTGCAAGAGTATCTACTGGCCAGGCAGAACATCTCACACACGCAAAAGGAGAAGAAAATTGTACCTAACAGTGGCAGGAATTGGACATCAATAGGCTACAATCCCTAAGGTGTTTTCTTAAGTGAGATATTTATTTTGGTGTATGTACTAGAAAAATTTGAGGTAGTACATCTAAGTGAGTAATCTAGAGTACTGAAAAGTTATAGGCAGTGCATTGAAGTGGGTTATCAAAGGTACTATGTGTGCAGGTACTAAGTGTGAGTCCTGGCACCTTATGGGTAGTTTGCCCTGTGTTGTCCTTTGAGACCGCTGCAACACCACCTCCGAGTCATCAGGAGTTCCTTCGCTTGAGGATTCTTCACGAACTTAAGTCCCCGAGGGACTAGCTGGAGGGCTGGAAACAGAAGCAATATCTTCGGTTGGACTGAGGGGTTCTCTGAAGGCAGGTGGAGTAGGGACATTCATATCTGGAGTAGTCACAGGAGCAGGAATGATGTTTGGTGTAGCAACCAATGATGGTTGACAGGGAGCAACAGCTATTGGCAACTGGCTGGGCTGAGCAACCAGCGGTGGCTGGATGGATGGAGCTGGAAACGGTACACCCCAATACATGGTAGGCTGCGGAGATGGGAACAAAGGAACGTCCATAGTGGGATGAATTCCTTCTCACGGCACGTATTCTCTCACTGGCCTTGTTGGAGGTGGAATAGAAGTATCAGGAGGAGTAGAAGGAGGTGGGCCAACGATATCTTCTTTCAGGCACACTTTTATTCTATTTCTGTGGACCACCTGTGGCTCGAACCCACCTTCTGTATCTCATACACGTCCGTTTCGGGGTAAGGTACCGCAGTAATGGTGTACGGTTCTTTTTCCTCAAGGAGTCCAATTTATGGGTTCTATGGAATTTTCGGAGCCACACCTTATCTCCAAGCTGTAAGGGCTGAGCCGAAGCATGTTGATTATAATCTTTTTTTTTTTTTCAAAACATTTTATTCATAGAAGCAAAGTGCATCAGATAACATACAACCGTAGCAATGCTGCATAAGACATGTCATAAAATAGAATTACAATATTACAGAAATGTAGAGACATGTAAGAGCACTTAACATCCGTCTTTTAACGTCTAGCCAGTAAGTTGCAGTATATCATCAATGCAAAGAACTGTTACCATAAAACATATAACATGACCCAACCTAATCTCTCACAACAATTTCTGTTTCCTCACGTGTCTACATCTCAGTCAGACCCTGCCAGGCTTTGGAAGTTGTCCTCCTATCAATCAGCTAAGTGACCAGGTATTAAATCTGTACGTCCCGACCTGCGACCCCGATAATAGCTAGGATGCTAATGCGCTAAATGGACGGACACTTATGCGGGTAGTTCCAGATTTCCTAAGGAGCCCTTTAACCGTTCTATAGAGTACCATGCCGATGATTTAAAATGTGTTACAATCCTGAGCCTTTCACTTTCATCAGGCAAATGTTGTAAGTATCTACGCCATTTAACAAAAAAGGATTTGGCATGTAGTTCCGAATTTCTAATTGCTAGCAGTAACTCCTTATGTAGTACCACATGAACCTCATTGAGAACTTCTGTCAAGGTCGGGACAGTTGGTACAAGCCAATGTCGTAAGAGACACTGTTTCGTCACCAGGAACACTAGAGGAATACCCCTGTGCAATTTACCTCTGTCAGGTGGGTCAGAAGCTGTCGGAGGAAGAAAATGGAACAGGTAAAGTTCAGGTGTGAGCGGGAAGTCGTGGTCCCAGACGTCATAGACATATCGTCTCATACCCTCCCAAAGCTGCTGTACTCCCGTACACTCCCATATACAGTGCCATAAATCTGCATCAATTAGCTTACACTTAGGGCAGTGGGTGAGATATGGGGAGGGGGGTGGATGGCACTTCCATTTAAAAGCGTATGTAGCCTTATGCATAATCCTCCATTGCATTTCTCTGAGTTGAGCACTTGGGGTGGCTCCAAATGCTGCCGCCAGACCTTCTCTAGACAACATCTGTAAATCAGGATTATCAATATGGGTCGACCATTTGGTCAGCGATTTGGCAGCTGCTCCCTTTAACGCTACATCCCTGATGTTTGCGTAGATGAATGAAAGGGAGCAGCTGCTGACGGACCTACCCAATATGCTATCAAATGGATTTCTCTTTTCTGCGGTGGCATAACTCCTATTCAGGCTATGAAAGAAAGAACAGAATTGATTATAGAGCCACTGATGGGAGGCGGGCAGAGCATATTTTTCACTAAATTCCCCCCACCTCAACAAGGAGCCATCCTGGGTTGACAAAAAGTCATTAAACGAGAGGATATTTTTGTTCTCCCACACCTTACGGTTCAGGTTAGTTGCACAATGTTTCAGGGTAGGGATATACCATAGCCCCAAAAATCTCGACAGACGCCTAGACAAACCATAAAGCTTGCAAACCGCTTTCCACGTTGCGATGGTATCGCGGTACAGAGT
This sequence comes from Hyla sarda, assembly GCF_029499605.1. NCBI lineage: Eukaryota > Metazoa > Chordata > Amphibia > Anura > Hylidae > Hyla > Hyla sarda. Next base: position 140,557,527 of record NC_079197.1, on the reverse strand, counting down.
ATTCTGGCGGATTACCCCAGGAATATCCCTGTAAGAGAGGTGGAGCAATGTTGGAAGGGAGCCTATGGGACAGAGATCTGTCTCAAGTACCGTATTGGAGAAATATCCTGTGTTCAGGGACCAGTCTCGGACATGTCGGAAAAGCGCTGCCAGGTTATAGAAACGTACGTGAGGCAACTTCAGTCCCCCCACCTCCTTGCCCAAGCATAAAATATCATAAGACACTCTCGGTCTCCTACCCGCCCAGACAAATTTAGTGAAACTAGAGTGAATCCTTTTGACGTCGTCATGACGTAATAACAATGGAATTGTCTGCAACGGGTAGAGAAGCTTCGGGAAGCACATCATTTTAATCAATTGCACTCTACCCATCAGAGACAACGGCATCGATTTCCATATGTCCAGTTCCCTTTCGATTTTGGCAATGAGGGGAGGATAGTTTAAATTATATACAGACAGAGGGGTGCGCCCTATTTTAATCCCTAGATATGTGATATAATTTCTGGCTACTTGAATCGAGATATCAGAGAGCCCCAAGTGACCACTCGATCCCAGGAACAATAGCTGACATTTAGAGGCGTTGATTTTGTACCCAGAAAAGGTACCAAAGTGTTCTAAGAGTGCTAGCACTGGTTTAAGCTGTGCAATTGGATTTTCCAAGTATAGCAGAGTGTCGTCAGCAAAACAACAGATTTTTATCTCATGCTCCCCCACCCTTATGCCTTTAAAAGTATCATGTTGTAGAAAGAATTGTGCCAGGGGTTCTAATGCTAGGTTAAAGAGGAGGGGCGACAATGGGCATCCCTGCCTCGTCCCTCTGTGCAAAGGAAACGGTTGGGACAAATACCCGGGTAGGTGGATTCTGGCCATGGGATTCGCATAAAGGGCCCTCAGAAATACTCAAAATTGTCCCAGTATACCAGCTCTCGTTAAGACCATATCCAGCCAGACCCAGTTAACATTGTCGAAAGCTTTTTCAGCATCGAGCGCTAACAATGCTGGAATCTGGCTGGAATATGTTCTGGAGGATACCGCATTTTGTACCGCCAACACTGTACGCAGGTTGGAAACTGCTGCCCTACCCTTAACAAAACCCACTTGTTGCATCCCAATTAATTTTGGTAACAGCAGAGATAACCTGTTGGCCAATATTTTTGATAGTAATTTGACGTCTACGTTTATTAAAGAAATGGGGCGGTATCCCTCCGGAAGGGAGGGATCCTTACCCAATTTATGTAGAACTTTAATATGGGCTAGGGAACCCGAAGGAATTAGGTCTCCGGTGTTCAAGATGTTTGTATAAACCGCCTGAAGCGTAGGGCTTACTTTGTCCTTTAATAAATTGAAAAACTCACCGGAATACCCATCCGGTCCCGGAGCTTTCTGACTTTTTAGTGTTTGGATTCCGGGCGTGATTTCATCCAATGAGATAGGGGCGTTGAGCAAGTAAAGTAAGTTTGTCTAGAAACAACCTGGCAGCCTTCTCGTCACAGGGTTGGTTACTATATAGGGTTTCATAAAATTTTTGAAAAACTCCCACCACCTCTCTGGGGCGTTTACGGAGTACCCCCAAATGATCAAAGAGGGGTCTAATTGGGGCCACAGATCTCTGTCCCTTAGCCATGTTAGCTAAGAGCTTTCCAGACTTATTACCATATCTGTAAAATTCTGCTTTGAAAATATCACCATGAAACTTCTCTACAGCTGCCAGAGCTGTGTCGAAGTTCCTCTGGGCTTGTATCCAGGCCTGTCTAGTCTGTGCAGAAGGAGACACCTTAAAATCCGTATAGCTCCGTCTAAGGACCTCAGTTAAAGCGTTGTACCTGTCTCTCGCCCTTTTCTTGTTAAATGCAACATGGGCTATTATCTTTCCCCTCAGAACCGCCTTACCCGCCTCCCATAAAAGGCATGGGTCATCTGTATGCACCACATTATCCTGGAGATACTCCTCCCACCAGTGGCCCAATAGCTGCGCAAAGGACTCGTCCTTGACTAGAAAAGATGGGAACCTCCACACTTTATCTGATCCAGGTGGGTATGTAGGGATTACCTCCACCCCCACAGGTGCATGGTCTGATATCACCATATCATGGATGCGGGCCTCAGTTATCCTAGACAGGAGAGGCTGTGAGACCAATATATAATCTAATCTAGACCATGACCCATGGGAATGGGAATAATGCGTGTACTCCCTCTCAGTTGGATGGTGATGTCTCCATACGTCAAATAAGTGCACTGCCTGAGCAAGAGAGGTCATATGAGACTCCGGAATGGGCATAAGTGTCTGGGTCCCTCTCTTCCTGTCTTCTAGTACATTCATAACTGAGTTGAAATCCCCCCTACTACAATGTCCGTCGTCTGGTCGCCCCGAATCCGATTAGTTAAATCGTCAAAGAATTCAGTTTTATTCGTATGCGGCCCATAAACATTGTAAATACCCAGTAGAGTGTCTCCCTCTTCCAGAAGTAGGTATTGTAGCAAGCCCCTTCCATCTTCCCAATGGGAGCGAACAGACTGTGCAAACTTTTTATGTAATAATATCACCACTCCCCCCTTTCTACCATCAGCCGGTGAACCAATGACCTCTCCAACCCACATCTTTTTGAGCCTTGCAAAGTCTTCCTGTAATAGATGTGTCTCCTGGAGCAACGCTACATCAGCCTTTAATCTCTGTAGGTGTCTGAGTACCATGGAGCGCTTTCCAGGAGACCGTAAACCCTTTACATTCCAAGTAAATATTTTCATACTATATGCACATGGAAAAGTGGATATCAAGCAAGGCTATACATAAATATATGTTAGGATAAGAGAACAACTTGGCAGATGAGTACTCGGTACTAAGATGTAGCAAATCTGGCATATCATTGTGAGAGCTATAAACAACAATTACAACTTCCCCCCACCCGCCTCCCTCAGAACCCCCCAACAGAAAAAAAAACAGTAAATCTGAATAACTCCAGAACCGTCAGTGAGCACGCTATCTTCCAGACTTCACTTTTTTCGCAAACAAAACTGGGGAGCTCACACCCCCAACCATTCACGCTTAAAAGCGACCTCAGCATACTCAAACACATAGGAGACAGACCGCGACCAACAACAGGGTATACACAGCGACACGAACACAAGGGACAGGGGAACTGCTGGCAAACAGAAATATGCAGGGGAGACAAGAGATAAACAGAAACAAACAAAAGGGGCAAGACACACAGAAACAGGGGTATGCAGAACCAGAAATAGAGGGCGCCACTATAGGTAAGGTACATTCCGACACCTCAGATCTCTGAACATCTGTCCAGGGACAAACAAACATTGCATAGCACTGTAAAAAGATCTGGACTCTCTCCTGCAATAACGAAATCCCTTATTAAACAAAAGAACACAATCTGCTGACCACAGGAGATAACCCCCAACAGTCAGATAAAAAGGAGAGATAAAAAAATAAAACAAAAACAACATAATAAGACAATTCCCGTCATACGGAAAAATGAACCGCGGAAAAGAAAGGAAAAGGCAGTCATCACCTTCATAATGGGTCAGCAGAACCGACCTCTTAGAAATCAGCCAGGAAGCATCTCTTGAATCTCCAGTATAAGTCACTCCATAACTTCTAGTGCGGGCGGGGGGCTCTTATGGCGTCTGCGTTTGTTCTGTTCCGTCCCAGTGACCGCCACGCCAGCTGTCCAGACTCTCAAAGATGCTTGTGCGTCCTCAGGTGTGGTGAATACTTCAGTAGAACCATCAGATTTAAAGATGCGAAGGATTGCCGGATATTGCAGAACAAACTTCGTCTGTTGGGCCACTAACTGAGAGCAAATGGGAGAGAATGCTTTACGCCTTTTAGACACCTCAGCCGAGAAGTCATTAAACAGTAGCACACGGTGACCACGAATAGTCAGGGGAGCTGTCATCTTCTTGTAGGTAGTTAAAATTAGGGCATTTTCCGCATAATTGAGATATTTAGTGATCACCTGTCTTGGGCGAGTTTCAGCCCCCTTCGGCGAAGTGGCAGCGTGGACTTTCTGTGGTCCCAACCTGTGGGCGCGCTCTACTAAGCATCGGTTATTAATTCCCAACGCCTGTGGCAATGCCTCTGCACAGATAGCATGCAGTTGATGAGCCGGTACGGATTCAGGTAGCCCCACCAACCTGAGATTGCTTCTCCTTGAACGATTTTCCAAATCGTCCGTTTTGTCTTGCAGGGACTTTGTAATTTTGAGAGACTGCTGTAACTTCTGTTTAGTAGACATAATTTCTTCCTCCACTATGCTCAACCTTTCTTCCAGCTCAGAGATCTGGCTGGTATGTAAAGAGACATCACTCTGTATGCCTGTCAGCGCTGCAGCTATAGCTGTATCAATCTGAACTTTAATGTCAGGAAGGAGGATTTTTGCCACCTCCGCTGCCATCTGCACTGCTAGGGCTTGAAAAGATACAGGGAGGCCCTGGACCGGCGGGCCCTTGGCACTCAGCGACATAATGTCAGTTGCACTTATCTGAGAGGTGTTAAGGTGCTGCGCTCCTTCCTCCACAGCGGCGCGAACTGTCGCCATCTTTCCTCCACCTATCTCCCCAGGCGTCTGAGGCAAGGTTCCTGTGCGCTGCGTCTGGCCGTCCCCGCCGCGGTTCACAAACCGATCCATCTGATGCGGCAAGCACACAGAGGAACGGGGGTACCGGGATATCCCGGAATGAGCAAGATTTGTAAGGCGGGGAGGTGATTTAGTTGCGGTCTGGCCGGAGCTCCGTCTCCACACTCCTTCACATTCGCGCGCCGGAACCGGAAGTCCCGATTATAATCTTTTTGCTGACGCTCATGAACTTCACCCATTTTCTTCTCAACAATGTCCTTAGCTTCCTCAATTCTTCGTTGATGCTCTGACACCCAACCTTGGGAAACCTGAGGAGAATTGTTGAAAGGTGCTTGCAACCCGAAGGTCCGATCCTTTGGTAATTGGCCGTGTAGGCCTATCATCAGGAAAAAAAAGGCGTATACCCTGTAGAGCAGTGGACAGTGTTGTTGTAAATTTCCAGGAGTTCAGGCAACAGCTGTGGCCACTTTTCGTGCTTTGAGACAGAGGCAGCTCTGAGTATCTGGATGAATACTTGGTTGATCCTCTCGCAGAGCCCATTCCGTTGGGGATGGTAAGCCGTCGTCCGGAGCTTCTTGCAGTCATGTAACCGGCAAAGTTCTTGGAACAACTGGGCTTCAAAGGCGGTTCCCCGATCTGTGAGGACCGATTCGGGACACCCCAGAGATTGGATCCAATGACGATAGAAGAGCTGAGCCGCAGTCTTGGCAGTGAGATCCTTGACGGGGACCATGACCACCCCCTTGGAATAATGATCCACCATGGTTAGAGTGTGACAGTAGCCAGGTCGAGTGGGGGCCAACTTCACATGATCCAAGGCAACAATCTGGTTCGGTCTCTCCGTACAAATAGGATGCAAAGGGGCTCTTGCGTCCCTTCGGGGATTCTTGATCACATTGCACACAGAGCATTCAGCACACCATTTCTCGATGTCTCCCCGCATCCTAATCCAGTAAAATCTCCTTCTGACGGTGGTCTCTGTCTTATGGACCCCGAAGTGTCCGGATTGATCACGATAGGCATCCAGGACCATGGCTGCATCTCTTCTGGGAACCACAATCTGATGTTTTTGGTCTCCTGAGACTGGGTCCAAGGAATTTCGGTAGACCAACCCCTTGTGCAGGAACAGGCGATTTCTCTGTCACCATAGCCGCTTCAATTCGAAGTCCCCCTGTGTCTTGTGTACCCGAGTGGGCACTTTCTTGTGGAGGCAATAGTCCAAGAGGTCCCCGATGACCCGGCTTTCATCCTGAAGTGTCTTCCATGTAGACAAATCTTCAGTAACTTTGGGAGATTCAGGTCCGTCACCCGCCTGGGCAGTTAGAGCACTCTGGCTCACAAACCTTCGGTAGAAGGGAGGCATTTCTACATCTTCCCATACATCTTCAGCAGGAAGTGCTTCTCCCGGGGCCATGCGAGAAAGCACATCCGCATTAACATTGGTTTTTCCGCTGCAGTACATAATGTTGAACTCATAGTTGGCCAACCGAGAGGCCCAGCACTGTTCAAGAGCCCCCAACTTAGCAGTGTTCAAGTGGGCTAAGGGGTTGTTATCAGTATAGACCGTGAAGGGAGTAGCAGCCAGATAGTCCTTAAACTTCTCAGTAATGGCCCAGACCAGGGCCAGGAGCTCCAGTTTGAAGGAGCTATAGTTGGCCTCATTCTTCTCGGCGCCTCGAAGATGTCGGCTGGCATAGGCAATCACCCTCTCTTTGCCATCTTGCACCTGAGATAAGACTGCTCCCAGACCTTGAAACTTGCATCTGTGTATAAACGGAACGGCAGGCTGTAGTCAGGATACGCCAAAATGGGGGGTTCCGTGAGGAGGTACTTCAGGGCTCGAAAGACATCTTCTTGTTCTTCCGCCCACTGTATGGGAAGCCTCCCATTATAATTGTCCCGAGCAGTCCCTCTCAGCAACTCGGTTAAGGGTCCAGCACTTTGAGCAAAATGGGGGATGAAGTGTCGGTAGTAACCAGCAAATCCCAGGAAACTTCGGACGTCTCATACCGTCCTGGGGGTAGGCCACTCTTCCACAGCACTCACTTTGTCTGGGTCAGGCTGGACTCCTTGAGCACTGACGACATGTCCCAGATAGTGTACTTGTGGCTTTAGCAAGTGACATTTGGAAGGTTTAACCTTGAGTCCGTGTTGGATAAGGACTTGGAAAACTTCTTTCAGGTGATCCAGGTGCTCCTGATAGGTCCTGGAATAGACAATGACATCATCTAAATACAACAGAACACTCTGGAAGTTAAGATGTCCCAAACATCGTTCCATCAAGTGTTGGAAAGTGGCCCAAAGGGAATACTTTTGAACTCGAAGAGTCCCATAGGGGTCACAAATGCGGTCTTCTCTCTATGTTCTTCCGCCATTGGCACCTGCCAGTAACCGCTCGTCAGATCCAGTGTGGAAAAGTAGGCGGCAGACCCCAATGCAGTCAATGATTCTTCAATACGAGGAAGAGGATAGGCATCCTTATGAGTTATGCCGTTCAGCTTCCGGTAATCTACACAAAAGCAGAGAGTCCCATCTTTTTTCTTCACCAGGACCAAAGGTGCAGCCCGAGGACTCTGGCTTTCTTGGATGACATCGGCCTCTTTCATCTCCACGAGCATCTTCTTTATGGTCTGATACATCCCCGGAGCCACAGGGCGATGCCTCTCCTTAATGGGTGGACTATCCCCGGTGAGGATCCTATGTTTGATCATGGTGGTTCTGCCAAAGTCTGTGGGAAACTTGCTGAAGGCTTCCTGATATTTCTTAGCTACTTGGATGACTCCTTCCACCTGTTCCTTGGGGGTATCTTCGCATCCTATTTGTAGCTGGCTCCACCATGGTTCTGCTGGGTTTTGGGCAGGCCCTCGTTGAGCCACTTGTGACTTCGAGACCACATCTCTGACGTCTAAATGATGCAGGGTAGCCACCGGGGTATACTTGGGTAATCGGACGGCAACTTGAGAGAGATTAATAAGTCTCACCGGAACTTTCCCATTACGTACTGTGACCAGACTTCTAGCAGCTCGCACCAAGGGGCAATCTTCCAAGAGGACAGGTTCCAAGAGTGCCTGATAATCTTGATTCTTCACCCCGGGTCGGGCTCGACACCAAATAACTGTTTCCGCTTGTGGCTGTAGACTAACGGCTCGTATATCTTGAATCCTTACTCGACAAATTTCTCCTTGATGATTCACGAACTTCTGCTCTGCTTGAAGGGTTTTGAGGTGGTGCTGGGCAGCTCGCCGGCCTGGGGGTGACAAGTGAGGGAGAGATGCATGCAATGCACAGACAATATCATCAAAACAGTGCCTCATAATATTCATACCCAAGATGAAATCAGCTGCTCCCTCATCCCTAACATTGGTGACAACCACACCCTGCCTTTCTAGGACATGCTTTCCCACTTGCACTGTGGGCTCCCAGTAGCCATGCCTGGGTACTGGTTTCCCGTTCCCTGCAATTACTCTAAACTCTACTTCCTGGGGTTCACACAACCTTTCTGGGCCCCAATACTTATAGAAAAACCCCTGCTGAATAGTGGTCACCTGAGACCCCGTATTTATCAGAGCTTGTAACCGGGTACCTTCAACTATCACCTGAACATAAGGACAAGAAGCTACATACATAGACAGTCCCTTCTTGTCATTGGTTGATTCTGGACCTTCAGCTGCTACTCCTGGGGTGCGGTCCTCGACCCCAGGGGACACCCTTTTAAAGCCCAACATTGGCTCCTCCAGTGTCCATTCTTGTTACAATGACTGCAGACAGGTCTCTGACTCCTGGGCGGTCTCGGGGGAGGTGTATTAGGTGGTTCAGCAGGGCGGGGGTCAGCTTTCTTAGGTGGTGGCATGGCAGATCTGGAAGGACTCGGCCGCACAGCCATTTCTTTAAAGGCCTTGGCTAACTGCTCAATGTCCTGTTTGATGTCTTGTAGGTCAGCTGTCCAAGGGCTAGAAGAAGCTGTTGGCAGGGTAGGCTGAGAAGGGACAGATGGCTGGGGCGAGGGCCCCTGGAAATTCTGTAACGGGAACACTAGCCTCCTCTGTCTGAGGTCCTGATTCTATCACTTTAACTGCTAGTCTTTTAAAGGCTGGGAAAGCCATGTCGGGATTTTGCACGGCCAGCATCCTTAGTTGGGCCTTGTCCCATTTGTTCAGTGCCCCTTCTATAAAACGGTCCATCAGTACCCGGCTGCCCTGATCGAGCGTGATGCCGTCACACTTCTGTACCACCTCTAATGCGCTCTGTAAAGCTACTGCATATGCTCTGAGAGTTTCACCCGGCTTCTGACGTCGTTCATATAGTCTGAGGCATACCTCTGAGGGAGAATGAGATTCAAACACTTGAGAAAGTCCCTCAAAAATCTGTCCCACTGTGGCTTTATCAGCCGCCGGCCAGGTGCGAAGTTCTTCCAAGGCGGAGCTGTCCCAGAAGCAGTTGTATCTGTTGGTGCGGGGGTAATGCATAAAATCCAAATAGGCTGTAAAACTTTTCTTTAAAGTCTCTCAACGTAAAAGGGTCACCACTATAGGTGGGAAGCACAGGATTCCCCAAGAAGACAGGTGCAGCAACAGGGGCTCCCAACACATGGGGAAAGACTGAAGGTGGACTGGCTGGGTCCTGCTCTACCGGTGATGGAGGTCTTGCTGGAATCGCAGGTAGAGCATGTCTTTTTGAGGTAGACGGTATTGGTGAAGGCGGCAACACCCTTCTGATTTGGGGTGGAGACCCCATTGATGGGGCCACTGGAGCATCGCTCCCTTGTTGTTCAGATGGGGACTGTGGTGCTGCAGGTTCTGATATTTTTGTGTTTGGTACCCTTTAAATAGATCTTGAATTCTTAAGTCCCGAGGAGATACGCAGCTGTTCTTTAATCCGGAACTTGAGAGCGTAGATTTCAAATTTGAGAGCGGTGACTTGAAACTCAACAGCTTTTAATTGAAATTTGAGGGCGTTGATCGGCAACTGGAGTGATTCTATATAAGATTTAAGTTCAACAATCTGGTGTCTCAGAGTCCGGCCCTGTTCCGGCTCTTTACAGCTTCTAACTTGCTGTCGCACTCTGCGCCTTTTTCCGTGCTGAACTGCCTCTCTTTGTTGGTTTTCGGCACAAGACTCCAACAAAATGGCCGCCGTGGCACCGAGAGCTTCGTTGGGCGGGGTCTCTAGCTCACATGCGCAGGAGGGCCCCGTGCTAACTTCAGTTCTTCTTTTCACAGCTTGTAACTCTGCTGTGCTGTTCGCCCCCCCCCCCTTACTTTACCTGCGCACTTCCTCCACACAGCACCGTGCGTGCAACCCCTTACTCCGGAGTATAGATCACAGTACATGAATAAAGTTCCTTTTCTGGGAGGGAGTACACTTTTACTAGTGGCGACTGTAGTAGGCACACACCCGTATCCTGTTCGTGCAACGCCAAAAAGGCTTTGTGGTAGGCCTAAGGGGTAGGGGTAGTACAGTCAGAGATTTGCTTTGGTATATCAGGGGTTAATGTTAACCCTATGGTTCATGACGCCAGGCTGAGGGTTAGTATGCTGAGATGAGTCTACGGCCTATCGCCGCCCTTCCCAGTAACGATAGGTGCATCAGATTAAAGACTGAAGGTCCACAAGGTAGTTGAATTTGAACTTGCATAAACTTTACTCAACGGCTTGCAGTACATCCACAGAGTAGTAACAGTCTCAATCAAACAGTCTCTATATACTTCAATGACTGACAGATGTGGCGGACCTTGACTTTAGATAATAGTCTCTGAATTCAGGGTATATTGCGAAGATATAGGTGATAGATAAGGTCCGATGGTCTTGCAGAGTGTTTAGGGATTGATACACTCACAATTTGGAATAGAACAGCCGTCGCGGCAAAGCTAAGGCCTAGACTCACTGATGACAGCAGCGCAGATCCTTTCTCGTCAACAGCCAGGAACCAAGAGAGAGGTTAATGGCCGCTGCACCCTTATATGTGCAGGGGCGGGGCCGTTTTGATTGGTTCAGCCATCTGTCACTCCCTGTCACAAAGGAAATGAGTGCATTACGACACAAGGGCCTCCAAAGGTCCTCAAGCAGAAATACCATAGAGTTTACCTGACCACATGACCAGCAGGTCCTGCTACGCTTCTCACAGGTAATTAACTATTTATATACATTTTATACAGTTAGACTTCCACAAATAAGGAGCATATGATTAGAGCAATGACTATAGGGGTGAGAGGTGACTAGGGGTGGACTATACAAAAGGACCCTGACGTCCTAGGGACTCTGGCTATGGGGACCTATAAACAGGTACCGTATAGGATGCGGTACCGGGACACCACAAACCCCCTTACTTAAGATAAGTCGACCTCGACGCCTGTCCCCTAAGACAGAGGGACTAGGACTAGAACAGGATGATCTATAAATTTGCTATACATCCTAAGTAAACTCTGAACACATTTACATTCCCTGATACTCTTACTAGTATCTGAACTAGACAATAAAAATCTATCTAGACATTGGTACTAGACATTTATGCTATCTAGACATTTATGCTATCTAGACATTTATGAAGCTATCTAACCTTTAGTTTCTAGCTCCTTAAACCTTTTGTTAAACTTACTTTACATTTTAAAACTTACTAGACAATTAGGCAGCTATCTGACATGTAGTGGCTAGCTCCTAAGAAATTTTCTTAGCTCTCTACACATTTTTATGAGGCATATTTATATTTATAGACATTAGTACAGCTCTATATACCTTTAGCGTCAAGCTGACTAGACATTTTTATTATCTCACACATTTTATTCTTTTTGCCAACAATAAGGCTATTGGGAACCATAAACAAAGGTACCGGATAGGATTCGGTACCGGGACACCAAATAAATATAAACATATGTGGTATCGCCGTGTGCGTAAATGTCCGAACTATAAAAATATGTCATTAATTAAACCATACGGTCAATGGCGTACGCGCAAAAAAATTCCAAAGTCCAAAATAACTTATTTTTGGTCGCTTTTTATATCATGAAAAAATGAATAAAAAGTGATAAAAAAGTCCGATCAATACAAATATGGTACCTCTAAAATCTTCAGATCACGGTGCAAAAAATGAGCCCTCATACCGCCCTATATGCGGAAAAATAAAAAAGTTATAGGGGTCAGAAGATGACAATTTTAAACGTATACATTTTTTTGCATGTAGTTATGATTTATTACAGAAGTACGACAAAATCAAACCTATATAAGTAGGATATCATTTTAATCATATGGACCTACAGAATAAAGATAAGGTGTCATTTTTACCGAAAAATTTTACTGCGTAGAAACGGAAGCCCCCAAAAGTTACAAATTGCGTTTTTTCTTCAATTTCGTTGCACAATGATTTTTTTTTCCGTTTCGCCGTAGATTTTTGGGTAAAATGACTGATGTCACTGCGAAGTAGAATTAGTGGCGCAAAATGCCATCATATGGATTTTTAGGTGCAAAATTGAAAGGGTTATGGTTTTTAAAAGTTGAGGAGGAAAAAATGAAAGTGCAAAAACGTAAAAACCTGTGGTCCTTAAGGGGTTAATAATGGCCGTTATTTTGTGACTGAAGATAGTAACGGGAGAAATAGTTCATGAACCTGCATATCTTTATAATACCTGTCAGGGCCGCAGGCTGGGCCGTCCTCCTGCCCTGTACAGTAACACGGGCCGGACTGGCCTATTTGGCAAACAAGGAAATGTCCCATTTCAGCCGCTTACCTTGTGGGCCAGGCTGGATAAGAGCAAGCACAGCTACGCGCGTAATGACGCTCGGTCACTTCACGCTCCCAGAACTCAAGGGCCTACGTTCTGACGCCGGACCTAGGTATTCTGAGAGTGTGACGTGACCGAGCGACCGAGTCAGCCTACAGAGTGGGGGCTAATCTGGGGGTACTACCTACCTACTGAGGGGGGCTAATCTGGGGGTACTACCTACCTACTGAGGGGGGATAATCTGGGGGTACTACCTGTCTACTGGGGGGTCTAATCTGGGGATACTACCTGCCTATTGGGGGGGCGGGAGGGATAATCTAGTGGTACCACCTGTCTACTGGGGGGGTCTAATTTGGGGGTACTACCTGACTACTGGGGGGGTCTAATCTGGGGGTACTGCCTGCCTACTGGGGGGGGGGATAATCTGGAGGTAATACCTGACTACTGGGGGGGGGTCTAATCTGGGGGTACTGCCTGCCTACTGGGGGGGGGGATAATCAGGGGGTACTACCTGTCTACTGGGGGGGGTCTAATTTGGGGGTACGACCTGTCTACTGGGGGGTCTAATTTGGGGGTACTATCTGTCTGCTGGGGGAGGGGTCTAATTTGGGGGTACTACCTGTTTAATGTGGGGTCTAATTTGGGGGTACTACCTGCCTAATGATACATTTTGATAATTTTTCATACTTAATATTTTGACCATATTTCATAATTCTTAACCCCTTAAGGACCAGAGCATTTTTTGCACATCTGACCACTGTCACTTTAAGCGTTAATAACTCTGAGATGCTTGTACTTATGAATTTTATTCCGAGATTGTTTTTTCGTGACAAATTCTACTTTATCCTAGTGGTACATTTTTGGCCATACTTGCATCATTTCTTGGTGAAAAATGCTAAAATGTTATGAAAAATTTGAAAAGTTTGCATTTTTCTAACTTTGAAGCTTGTAAGGAAAATAGACATCCCAAATAAATGATATATTTATTCACATATACAATATGTCTACTTTATGTTGGGATCATACAGGGGATATCTTTATATTATTATATTTTATACAATATATTATGTTTCCATCATAAAGTTGAGATGTTTTTACTTTTGGAAGACATCAGAGGGCTTCAGAGTTCAGCAGCAATTTTCCAATTTTTCACAAAATTTTCAAAATCTGAATTTTTCAGAGACCATGTCAGGTTTGAAGGGGATTTGAAGGTCCTTCATATTAGAAATACCCCACAAAAGACCCCATTATAAAAACTACACCCCTCAAAGTATTCAAAATGACATTCAGTAAGTTTGTTAACCCTTTAGGTGTTTCACAGGAATAGCAGCAAAGTGAAGGAGAAAATTCAAAATCTCAAATTTTTTACACTAACATGTTCTTGTAGACCCAGTTTTTGAATTTTAACAAGGGGTAAAAGTAGAGGAATCCCCCCAAATGTGTAACCCAATTTCTCTTGGGTAAGGAAATACCTCATATGTGTATGTAAAGTGTTCGGCGGGCGCAGTAGAGGGCTCAGAAGGGAAGGAGCAACAATGGGATTTTGGAGAGTGAATTTTGCTGAAATGGATTTTGGGGGGCATGTCACATTTAGGAAGCCCTTATGGTGCCAGAACAGCAGAAAACCCCACATGGCATACCATTTTGAAATCTACACCCCTCAATGCACATAACAAGGGCGGGGGTTTACAGCAAGGAAACCCCCGCCCACGTGAATGTACCCTGTACCCTGTACATTCACATGGGGGGGGGGGGCTCAAAACTACAACTCCCAGCATTCCCAGACAGTCCAGATATGCTGGGAGTTGTAGTTCTGTAACATCTGGCCCTTCAGAAGTTGCCAAACTACAACTCCCAGCATGCCTGGGCAGTCTGGGCATGCTGGGAGTTGTAGTTTTGCAACATCTGGAAGAGCACAGATTGGAGACCACTGCTCATACATTTGGGGCACCTTCAGGGCCGGCGTTAGGGCGGGGCAAACCAGGCAATTGCCTAGGGCCCCCATCCTCCAGGGGGCCCCCTGCCGGCTGCTCAGTAAGGGGGGGCAACTGTTTTAAAGTGGCCGCAGCGTTGGCTGCTTGTTAAATATTAGCAGCCCGGCCGTGGCCACTTTAAAACAGTGACCAGCTCAGGGCCCCGTGCCCGCAGGGGGCCCCCGTCACATTCGGGACATCCCTGTGTCCCGAAAAATCTTTTCAGGACACAAGGATGCCCCGTTTACCTCATAGCGGCCCCGCGTTAACTTTAAAAACACAGGGGCCGCTGGTAGGAAGGGCACACAGTGACGTCACTGACATCCCATGCGTGCGACCATAGCAACAGTACAGCGGAGCGGAGAAGAGAGGAGGACGCGCGGGTATGGTAAGTGACCTGCGGTCATCTTCAGTGTTCCGACCGCCGCTCTAGCAGTAGATCGTGACCCTGGAGCGGTGGTCGGAACACTGAAGTGGGGCAGTAAACAGGCATACAGCCTCCAGCCATACACTGTATATGGCTGAATGCTGTATGTCTGTGGGGGAACATACTGCACCTAATGTGGGGGAACTGTATACTGCACCTAATGTGGGGGAACTATACTGCATCTAATGTGGGGGAACTGTATACTGCACCTAATGTGGGGGAACTGTATACTGCACCTAATGAGGGGGACTACTTTATACTGCACCTAATCTGGGGGAACTGTATACTGCACCTAATCTGGGGGGAATTGTATACTGCACCTAATGTGGGGGAAATGTATACTGCACCTAATGTGGGGGAAATGTATACTGCACCTAATGTGGGGGAACTGTATACTGCACCTAAGGTGGGGAACTACTTTATACTGCACCTAATGTGGGGGACTACTTTATACTGCACCTAATGTGGGGGAAATGTATACTGCACCTAATGTGGGGGAACTGTATACTGCACCTAATGTGGGGGAACTGTATACTGCACCTAATGTGGGGGAAATGTATACTGCACCTAATGTGGGGGAAATGTATACTGCACCTAATGTGGGGGAACTGTTTACTGCACCTAAGGTGGGGAACTACTTTATATTGCACCTAATGTGGGGGACTACTTTATACTGCACCTAATGTGGGGGACTACTGTATACTGCACCTAGTGTGGGGGAACTGTATACTGCACCTAATGTGGGGAACTACTGTATACTGCACCTAATGTGGGGAACTACTTTATACTGCACCTAATGTGGGGGGACTACTGTATACTGCAACTTATGTGGGGGGACTACTGTATACTGCTCCTAATGTGGGGAACTACTTTATACTGCACCTAATGTGGGGGAACTACTGTATACTGCACCTAATGTGTGGGACTACTGTATACTGCACCTAATGTGGGGGGACTACTGTATACTGCACCTAATGTGGGGGACTACTGTATACTGCACCTAATGTGGGGGACTACTGTATACTGCACCTAATGTGGGGGACTACTGTATACTGCACCTAATGTGGGAGACTACTGTATACTGCACCTAATGTGGCAGAACTACTGTATACTGCATCTAATGTGGGGGAACTACTGTATACTGCACCTAATGTGGGGGAACTACTGTATACTGCACCTAATGTGGGGGAACTACTGTATACTGCACCTAATGTGGGGGGATTACTGTATACTGCACCTAATGTGGGGGACCATACTGCACCTAATGTGTGGGGAACTATACTGCACCTAATGTGGGGGACTATACTGCACCCAATATGGGGAGAACTATACTGCCAACCTAATGTGGGGGAGCTATACTCTTTACCTAATGTTGGGGGTACTATACTGTCTACCTAATGTGGGGGATCATACTGCTTACCTAATGTGGGGGACTATACAAAAATATAAAATTGTACTATTCTGATCCCTATATCTCTTATTTTTCTGTATATGGGGATGTATGAGGTCATTTTTTGCGCTGTGATTTGTAGTTTTTATCGGTACTGTTTTTATTTTGATGGGACTTCTCAATTGCTTTTTAGATATTTTTTAGAGTATTTGAAGTGACCAAAAATGTTCAAATCTGGTTAGTGCACTACTATGACTTTTGGGGCCCCACTTTTGATTTTGCCTAGGGCCTCGCTGAGCCTAAACCCGGCCCTGGGCATCTTACTCTACTACTTTGTTTCTCACTGACATATAAAACGCTGATCTATAATAAATTCCCCACTTTGTCTATTATTATAACAATAATTACATCAATCGGAATATTTGTCAAATAAAAATGTTTATTCATCTTTTCCAGTGTTCATACATACAGGTTGGTGAAGAATACCCATAGTATACTGGTGATGACGTTAATGACACCTCTTATCTCGGGGATATTGACAATTAGGATGGCAATGGTGACCCGTCCCAGGAACTGTCTGACCGAGTTAATATAGTCCATCGGTCCGGTGATGTTGGTCACTATCCCCCTTGGCATAACCCACGTCAGAAGCTGAAGTGTGATGGCGATCCAGGTGAGCCTGTCACTGATGAAGCCGATCCAGCTGATGGCGGTGGGGTTACAGATCACGTAGAGAAGCTCTATAGTGCTGCTGGTGCTAATCCAGGTCACCAACTCATTGACTGGGTTCATCCAGGCAAGCAGGGAACTGCTGGTGATGGTGGGGATCCAGAATACCAATTCAGTGGTGGTGTCTATCCAGGACAGCAGGTCACTGATGGTACTAGCAAACGAGATCAGATCGTCAACAGCATCTATGAACCGGTCCAGCAGGTTGTTATCGATGGGGATATAGCATAGCAGGGAGATGATCATGTCACCATAAGTGCTGATCCAGCCAAGATAGTTTTTGATGATGGCCGCCCCGCTCTGCAGGTTGTTGGTAATGGAATCCCAGCTGATCGTGTCGCTGCTGGCAGTGGTGTCATTACTCTCCAGGACAGGGGTGATCTTTCTGATCCTGGTCCTGGTCCAGATGGGACACTTCATGTCGCTGCTGGCAGAGGTTTGATTACTCACCAGGACAGGGGTGATCTTTCTGATCCTGGTCCTCGTCCAGATGGGACACTTCATGTCGCTGCTGGTAGTATTCAAGCTGGGCAGATCTCTGATGGTATCGTTCTGCCCTTGCAGGTGGCTGGAGGTGATGTTCCGGCTCGGTTGGTTGCTGGTGATTTCAAACCAGAAACTCGGGCCGGTGGTGAAGAGGGAACCCAGGAGGATGGTAACTGTCCAGCACATGCTACAGGCCAAATTGACCTCATCCCTGCTGATGTGGTCCCCTCGAATCATGATAAAATAAAATAAAAAGCGCAAGGAAACAATATAGAAACACTAGTGCTCGCTAGATTGCAGTCCTCAGAGTAAGGCCTCTGGGGCTCTGCACCTCTTTTTCCAGCTATCACCATTTGTGAAGTCACATGTGTGATGTCATACGGAATGTCACTGCTCTGAGGACAGGTGTAGACATGGACATTTACATCCATTTGTTTTATAGGATGAAATAAGCTTTTTATTATTAAATAAAGATATAGAAAACTCTGGGTGTAGGGTGTTTTTTTGGGGGGGCGGTGACTTTATACGGAGGACTGGGTATTTGGGTGGGAAGGAACGTCACTTTATAACATAGAAGACAAATAAATATAATATACAAATATAAATACAGATATTAGTAAAATTCTGACAAAGTCCAACGTTATCTACAGATCTGGGTAGTCTGGCAGGAGGATTCCTCATTTTTGAGAATAGGAGGAGGAGGAAAGTGATGGTGGGGGAAGAATACACAGCTCCCGGATTGATCAGAACACTACAGCTCTGCTTCATTGGGAGTAGTCACCTGCACTCCAACCCCCATGTTTCTTTTCCCCCTATATATTGCAACTTATTCCTTCTACATATATACCTACAAACGCCAAAAGCGTAACACATTGTAACCCTGACACCAAATAAAGTACAAATCGACGTATGAAAATATATATTTTTTATTAATAAAAGAACATGATTCTAATAATGTACATAATAGACGCAATAAAATAAATATATATCAATATATGTTAAAAAATTTGTCTGCAAATAATGGCTACAGGTACGGTATTTATAGAATAGTGACCCAATAGAAAAGGAATAACACACCTGTCCAAATAGTAAGCCGCTGGGTCGGAAGTGACGTTGGACACCGCGGCACTCGTGTGATGGAACACGCAACGCACATTCACATTATAGAGCGTGAGCGGCCACGAAAACATGGCCACAGTCACTCATACTGCGCATGCGTGCACGAAATAATTCTAGGGGGAAAGACAAGCTTCCCCAAAATGGCCGCAGATCGCCGCTAATAGAGGGATATACTAAATAAGCTGAACATCGGACCCAGGGCTAAATAATACAAAGAATGAAAATCTATAGTGGGAGAACTGACTGTGGACTGTGAAGGCAATAACATGGCTATAAATAATACAAATACATTAGAGATAATAGCAATAATGATTATAATAATAATAATCCGGGGGCATATGAAAGCATAAAAAAATGACAAGGATGTGATCACATGTATAATGGTAAAACAAATAAATAGTGCATGCAACATATACAACAAGGAGAAAAATATTTTTGTAAAAAAATATATTTATAGAAGTGTATAACTGAATATTGATTAGTGTGCAGGAATGATGTATACTAAAACCAAATGGATAGGAGCAGCGCCTGCAGAGTGCAAGAATATATAGAGCATGCAATACAAAAGATCTAAAAAGTGCAGAGATATAGTGCATATGGTACAAAGCATACCGTATTTTTTGCCGTATAAGATGCACTTTTTCTTCCCCAAAACTTGGGGGGAAAAGTTGGTGCGTCTTATACGGCGAATACACACCTATCGTGGTGGTCCCTGCGGCCATCAATGGCCGGGACCCACGGCTAATACAGGACATCACCGATCGCGATGATGCCCTGTATTAACCCTTCAGACGCGGCGATCAAAGCTGACCGCCGTGTCTGAAGCGAAAGTGACACTAACCCGGCTGCATCGGGAGGGACCTTATCGGCCTCCTCGGTGTCTGCTCCGTGCTCGGATCCCCT
Organism: Hyla sarda; assembly: GCF_029499605.1. Classification (NCBI taxonomy): domain Eukaryota; kingdom Metazoa; phylum Chordata; class Amphibia; order Anura; family Hylidae; genus Hyla; species Hyla sarda. Next base: position 140,538,197 of record NC_079197.1, on the reverse strand, counting down.
GCATGAACGGCGCTCTCCTTTGTCGTCATCACGTCGTCGCTCCAATAGGAGCAACGCGATGGCGGCGACGGAGAGCGAGGATACCAGGCAGCAGAGACATTCCAGAGCGAAAGGCACACCCCGGGGACGTGTCGACAGCGATGGAGGGCGACATCCAGGGCAGCGGTGACGAGCGGTGACCGGTCCGGAGCGGCGGGGACACGCGAGTATTACCTCCTATACCAGTGGTCTTCAACCTGCGTACCTCCAGATGTTGCAAAACTACAACTCCTGGCATGCCCGGACAGCCAACGGCTGTACTTTACATTGTATTCTAGATTTTCCTCATTTAAAATTGGGTGCGTCTTATATGCCAGAGCGTCCTATAGGGCGAAAAATACGGTAAGTAATTATTAAAAAAAAATAATAATTATTATTATTATTGAAAAATGGTATTAAAAATTATATATATATTTTTTTAATTTTATCTTTTTCTTGGTCACTGCACCTGCACTCACATTTAAGCTCAGAAATGTTTTATTTATACAGTTATCACTGAGCACTAGAAACCATGGAATATTTTGTGAGATGTTTCTGCCAGAATTTTCTGGGATGTAAAATGTGGTGCAACAAAAATCCAATATGGCTGCAAAAAAAAAATTGGGGTGCGAAAATTAATTTTCACATATTTTCAAAGCAGCACAAGAGACCTTTGAAAATGTGAGGAGAAAAAAAAAAGGTGTGAATAATATCGCTGGAACAGAAATTACATTAGTTTTTGAGAATCTCACACAGAATGTCTGGGTTTAAAAAATATGTAATTTTGCTGAACAATCTGTCCCCTTACCTCTATATCAGTGTTTACCAACCAGAATGTCTCCAAGTGTTGCAAAACTTGGCATGCTGGGAGTTGCAGTTTTGCCAAAGCTGGATGTACCCTGGTTGGTAAACACTGTGTACATGTACCAGAGCTGAGTGTGTGATGATGTACATGTAGCAGAAATTAGTGTGCGACATGTGTATGGAGCAGAGCTGAATGTGTGATTATGTATAAGCACGACCACGCACACACTCAACTCTGCTACGTACACCTGATCACTCACTCAGCTCTACTGCATTTACAAAATCACACACTCAGCTCTGCTACATATACACAATCACACGCTCAGCTCTGCTGCATTTACACACACTCACACTCAGCTCTACTGCATTTACACAATCACACACTCAGCTCTGCTACATACACCTGATCACACACTCAGCTATGCTGCATAAACACAATCACACAGTCAGCTACAGCTACATATACACACACTCACTCAGCACTACTGCATATACACACACCCACACTCAGCTCTACTGCATTTACACAATCACACACTCAAATCTGCTACATACACCTGATTACACACTCAGCTCTGCTGCATATACACAATCACACACTCGGCTACAGCTACATATACACACACTCACTCAGCACTACTGCATATACACACACTCACACTCAGCTTTACTACATATACACACAATCACACATATACATTGGGGGAAATTTATCATTGCTGTAGGTACATGTTTTTTGTAGATTGTTTTGGTTGGTCTAAATTTGGTGCATTTGCAAGGCACAGGATAAATTTTGTTCAAAGTTCTAAATCTCCACACAGTTCTATTTGGACACTTGAGCTGCACCTCACAGGAAAAATGGACGTAGGGATTTTGTTCCATTGCTTTGACACTCGGATTTCATTGAGGTTTTTTGTTCACCAGTAAAAACGCCAGAAAAACTCACAGCTTTTTCCTGCGTTTATTCAGTTTTTCTTGCGTTCTTTTCTTGCGTTTTTGCTGGTGTGTGGAAACAATCATTTTTGTATCCTGTGGCAATTTTTTTTACTGCCTTCAGGCACCACTCCATGGGTCGGATGCAGAGCGCCCGGTCCACAGAGTGTAAGGAGGTGAGGAGTGATATATAGCGTATACAGGGTGAAGAGCATCACTACTTACCTACGCCAGCTGTATAGAATACTGGGGTGCATAGTGTACCCAGGTATACCATCCAGGAGCCCAGCAAGGAAAGAGTTAACTCACGCTGCTGCTGAAGCAGCAGAACTACGGTTCTAGGTCCGGTCATGAAACCGCATACGGGTCAAAAATGAGCCGATCGGAGTCACCGTTTGACTCCGGTCGGCTCATTAAAGTAAATAGAGTTCAGTGCTGGTCCGGCTGGGGTACGAGAGAGCCGGGTACAACCTCTTAATCTCTCTCAGATGATCCTACTTCAGGGTTAACACTCTGTAGTCCCTGTGCTGCTTCAGCAATTCTTATTCAGGTGCTATTCATGTCACGGATAGTACTTGTCTGTCCCCCGGCTCCAGCTGTCTCTTCTGCTGTCCTCTCTAAGGCTGAGTTCACATCACGTTTTTGCCAGACTGTTTTCAATCCGTTTTTCTAAAGAAAACCGTATGGCAAAAAAACGGATGGAACAGTATGGAAAAAAGTAAACCGTATGCATTTTTAAACTGTATACTGTTTTTAAAAGTGCATACAGTTCCGAAAATTTTGTCCATTTTTAATAGGAGGGGTGTTGGGTGGGGACTTTAGGATGCAAACGCGCATGTGCAAAAAAATACTGTATGTTTTCCCGTATGGAACCGTATACATGTGCGTTTTCCATTGACGTCCATTTAAAAAAAAAACGTATGCGCTTGCAGTACGGTTATTAAACTGAGAACAAAATCGTATTCAACCACGGTTTTGACTCCAGTTTAAAAACCGTACTGCAACCGCATACGTTTTTTTTTTTAAATGGACGTCAATGGAAAACGCACATGTATACGGTTCCATACATGAAAACATATACGGTTTTTACTTTGCACATGTGCATTTGCACCCTAAAGTCCCTACCCAATATCCCTCCCATTAAAAATGGACATTTTCAAAAACGTATGGGGAATTTAAAAAAAAAAAATGGATGGAACTGTATGCACTTTTAAAAACAGTATACGGTTTAAAAGCGCATACGGTTTACTTTTTCCCGTACTGTTCCATCCGTTTTTTTGCCATACGATTTTCTTTAGAAAAAACGATTGAAAATAGTATGGTAAAAACGTGATGTGAACCCAGCCTAAACCAGTGTTTCCCAACCAGGGGTGCCTCCAGCTGTCGCAAATCTGCAACTCCCAGCATACCCGGACAGCCGTCGGCTGGAAGTTGCAGTTTTGCAACAGCTGGAGGCGCTCTGTTTGGGAAACACTGGTATAGTATATGGTGCAACATTCCGGGAATCTGATTGGTTGGATCCATTCCAGGAGTCGGATTGGTTGGATAAATACCGACCATTGCATTGCCAGTATTTTTTTATATAAAAATACCGGCATTGTCGGCAAAGTAAAGGCTGTGCCTGTAAAATACTGGCCTGGTGGCTGATGTCGCTCCATGTGGCTCTATGGTGGCTGATGTCGCTCTCACATCTCTCCACCAGTGGTGTGTCCTCACACAAGCCACGAATGCTGATGTCACAGCTCACAGCGGCAGTACACAGTCATCACTTTCCGCCTATTTTAAAATAAGCATATAGACCACGGGTCTCAAACTGGTGGCCCTCCAGATGATGCAAAACTTCAACTCCCAGCATGCCTGCACATGCCCAGACAGACATTTTCTGCAGCTAATGGTTGTCGGGAATGCTGGGAGTTAAAGTTTTGCAACACCTGGAGGGCCACCAGTTTGAGACCCCTGATGTAGACCCAACAATGTAATGGTCATAGAATAAGTTCCTCATGCTATTACCTGTTTACTACCAAATAGCCTCATGGTCAGACTTCCCTGCCACCATGTTTTGTCAAACAGCACGCATACCCCAGCAATAAACCACATATACGTTGTGCACAGTACTTTAAAGGGGTATTCTGGTGGAAAACGTTTTTATTTATTTTTTATTTTTTTTTTGTTAGTCAACTGGTGCCAGAAAGTTTAACAGATTTGTAAATTACTTCTATTAAAAAAAAATCTAAATCCTTCCAGTACTTATTAGTGGCTGTATTCTCCAGAGGTTCTTTTCTTTTTGGATTTCTTTTCTGTCACAACCACAGTGCTTTCTGCTGACACCTCTGTCCATGTCAGGAACTGTCTGGAGTAGAAGCAAATTCCCATCTTAACCCCTTAAGGACTCAGCCCATTTTGGCCTTAAGGACTCAGACAATTTAATTTTTACGTTTTCATTTTTTCCTCCTCGCCTTCTAAAAATCATAACTCTTTAATATTTTCATCCACAGACTAGTATGAGGATTTTTTTTTTGCGCGACCAGTTGTCCTTTGTAATGACATCACTCATTATATGATAAAATGTATGGGGCAACCAAAAAACACTATTTTTGTGGGGAAATTAAAACGAAAAACGCAATTTTGCTAATTTTGGAAGGTTTCGTTTTCACGCCGTACAATTTATGGTAAAAATGACATGTGTTCTTTATTCTGAGGGTCAATACGATTAAAATGATACCCATTATTATATACTTTTATATTATTGTTGCGCTTAAAAAAAATCACAAACTTTTTAACCAAATTAGTACGTTTATAATCCCTTTATTTTGATGACCTCTAACTTTTTTATTTTTCCGTATAAGCGGCGATATGGGGGCTCATTTTTTGCGCCATGATCTGTACTTTTTTTTTATACCACATTTGCATATAAAAAACTTTTAATACATTTTTTATAATTTTTTTTTAAATAAAATGTATTAAAAAAAAGTAGGAATTCTGGACTTTTTTTTTTTTTTTTATTCACGCCGTTCACCGTACGGGATCATTAACATTTTATTTTAATAGTTCGGACATTTACACACGCGGCGATACCAAATATGTCTATAAAAAATGTTTTTTACGGTTTTTGGGGGTAAAATAGGAAAAAACGGACGTTTTACTTTTTTATTGGGGGAGAGGATTTTTCACTTTTTTTACTTTTACTTTTACATTTTTTTACATTTGTTTTTTACACTTGAATAGTCCCCATAGGGGACTATTCATAGCAATACCATGATTGCTAATACTGATCTGTTCTATGTATAGGACATAGAACAAATTAGTAATATCGGTCATCTTCTGCTCTGGTCTGCTCGATCACAGACCAGAGCAGGAGACGCCGGGAGTCGGACGGAGGAAGGAGAGGGGACCTCCGTGCGGCGTTATGAATGATCGGATCCCCGCAGCAGCGCTGCGGGCGATCCGATCGTTCATTTAAATCGCGCACTGCCGCAGATGCCGGGATCTGTATTGATCCCGGCACCTGAGGGGTAAATGGCGGACGCCCGCGAGATCGCGGGCGTCGGCCATTGCCGGCGGGTCCCTGGCTGCGATCAGTAGGACGTCCTTAAGGGGTTAAAGGGGTACTCCGACCCTGAGACATCTTATCCCCTATCCAAAGGAGTAGAGGAGTGTATATGGGTGACAGATGGGTGTAGAGTAGTGTACATGGGTGAAAGTGGCGTGTAGAGGAGTGTACATGGGTGACTGGTGTGTAGAGGGGTGACAGGGGAGTGTATATGGGTGACAGAAGGGTGTAGAGGAGTGTCCATGGGTGACAGAGGGGTGTAGAGGAGTGTACATGGGTGACAGAGGGGTGTAGAGGAGTGTATATTGGTGACAGAGGGGTGTAGAGGAGTGTACATGGATGACCGAGGGGTGTAGAGGAGTGTACATGGGTGACAGAGGGGTGTAGAGGAGTGTACATGGGTGTCAGAGGGGTGTAGAGGAGTGTACATGGGTGAAAGATGGGTGTAGAGGAGTGTACATTGGTGACAGAGGGGTGTAGAGGAGTGTACAGAGGGGTGTAGAGGAGTGTACATGGGTGGCAGAGGGGTGTAGAGGATGGTGACAGATTGGTGTAGAGTAGAGTACATGCGTGAAAGTGGGGTGTAGAGGAGTGTACACGGGTGACAGAAGGTGTAGAGGAGTGTAAATGGGGGACAGAGGGGTGTAGAGGAGTGTACATTGGTGACAGAGGGGTGCAGAGGAGTGTACATGGGTGGCAGATGGGTGTAGAGGAGTGTATATGGGTGACAGATGGGTGTAGAGGAGTGTACATGGGTGAAAGTGGCGTGTAGAGGACTTTACATGGGTGACTGGTGTGTAGAGGGGTGACAGGAGTGTATATGGGTGACAGAAGGGAGTAGAGGAGTGTACATGGGTGACAGAGGGGTGTAGAGGAGTGTACATGGATGACAGAGGGGTGTAGAGGAGTGTACATGGATGACAGAGTGGTGTAGAGGAGTGTACATGGATGACAGAGGGGTGTAGAGGAGTGTACATGGGTGGCAGAGGGGTGTAATGGAGTGTACATGGGAGACAGATGGGTGTAGAGGGTTGACAGAGGGGTGTACATGGGTGACAGAGGGGTGTAGAGGAGTGTACATGGGTGTCAGAGGGGTATAGAGGAGTGTACATGGGTGACAGAGGGGTGTAGAGGGGTGACAGAGGGGTGTAGTGCAGTGTACATGGGTGTCAGAGGGGTGTAGAGGAGTGTACATGGGTGACAGAGGGGTGAAGAGGGGAGTACATGGGTGGCAGAGGGGTGTAATGGAGTGAACATGGGTGACAGAGGGGTGTAGAGGGGAGTACATGGGTGGCAGAGGGGTGTAATGGAGTGCACATGGGTGACAGAGGGGTGTAGAGGGGTGACAGGGGTGTACATGGGTGACAGAGGGGTGTAGAGGAGTGTACATGGGTGTCAGAGGGGTGTAGAGGACTGTACATGGGTGACAGAGGGGTGTAGAGGGTAGTACATGGGTGGCAGAGGGGTGTAATGGAGTGTACATGGGTGACAGAGGGGTGTAGAGGGGCGACAGGGGTGTACATGGGTGACAGAGGGGTGTAGAGGAGTGTACATGGGTGTCAGAGGGGTGTAGAGGAGTGTACATGGGTGACAGAGGGGTGTAGAGAAGTGTATATGGGTGTCAGAGGGGTGTGGAGGAGTTTACATGGGTGACAGAAGGGTGTAGAGGAGTGTACATGGGTGACAGAGGGGTGTAGAGGAGTGTACATGGGTGTCAGAGGGGTGTAGAGGAGTGTACATGGGTGACAGAGGGGTGTAGAGGAGTGTACATGGGTGTCAGAGGGGTGTAGAGGAGTGTACGTGGGTGACAGAGGGGTGTAGACGAGTGTATATGGGTGACAGATGGGTGTAGAGGAGTGTACATGGGTGAAAGTGGCGTGTAGAGGAGTGTACATGGGTGACTGGTGTGTAGAGGGGTGACAGAGGAGTGTATATGGGTGACAGAAGGGTGTTGAGGAGTGTACATGGGTGACAGAGGGGTGTAGAGGAGTGTACATGGGTGACAGAGGGGGGTAGAGGAGTGTACATGGATGACAGAGGGGTGTAGAGGAGTGTAAATGGATGACAGAGGGGTGTAGAGGAGTGTACATGGGTGGCAGAGGGGTGTAATGGAGTGTACATGGGAGACAGATGGGTGTAGAGGGGTGACAGAGGGGTGTACATGGGTGACAGAGGGGTGTAGAGGAGTATACATGGGTGTCAGAGGGGTATAGAGGAGTGTACATGGGTGACAGAGGGGTGTAGAGGAGTTTACATGGGTGTCAGAGGGGTGTAGAGGAGTGTACATGGGTGACAGAGGGGTGTAGAGCGGAGTACATGGGTGGCAGAGGGGTGTAATGGAGTGTACATGGGTGACAGAGGGGTGTAGAGGGGTGACAGGGGTGTACATGGGTGAAAGAGGGGTGTAGAGGAGTGTACATGGGTGTCAGAGGCGTGTAGAGGAGTGTACATGGGTGACAGAGGGGTGTAGAGAAGTGTATGTGGGTGTCAGAGGGGTGTAGAGGAGTGTACATGGGTGACAGAGGGGTGTGGAGGAGTTTACATGGGTGACAGAAGGGTGTAGAGGAGTGTACATGGGTGACAGGGGTGTAGAGGAGTGTACATGGGTGAAAGTGGCGTGTAGAGGAGTGTACATGGGTGGCAGAGGGGTGTAATGGAGTGTACATGGGAGACAGATGGGTGTAGAGGGTTGACAGAGGGGTGTACATGGGTGACAGAGGGGTGTAGAGGAGTGTACATGGGTGTCAGAGGGGTATAGAGGAGTGTACATGGGTGACAGAGGGGTGTAGAGGGGTGACAGAGGGGTGTAGTGCAGTGTACATGGGTGTCAGAGGGGTGTAGAGGAGTGTACATGGGTGACAGAGGGGTGAAGAGGGGAGTACATGGGTGGCAGAGGGGTGTAATGGAGTGTACATGGGTGACAGAGGGGTGTAGAGGGGAGTACATGGGTGGCAGAGGGGTGTAATGGAGTGTACATGGGTGACAGAGGGGTGTAGAGGGGTGACAGGGGTGTACATGGGTGACAGAGGGGTGTAGAGGAGTGTACATGGGTGTCAGAGGGGTGTAGAGGACTGTACATGGGTGACAGAGGGGTGTAGAGGGTAGTACATGGGTGGCAGAGGGGTGTAATGGAGTGTACATGGGTGACAGAGGGGTGTAGAGGGGCGACAGGGGTGTACATGGGTGACAGAGGGGTGTAGAGGAGTGTACATGGGTGTCAGAGGGGTGTAGAGGAGTGTACATGGGTGACAGAGGGGTGTAGAGAAGTGTATATGGGTGTCAGAGGGGTGTGGAGGAGTTTACATGGGTGACAGAAGGGTGTAGAGGAGTGTACATGGGTGACAGGGGTGTAGAGGAGTATATATGGGTGACAGAGGGGTGTAGAGGAGTGTACATGGGTGACAGAGAGGTGTGGAGGAGTTTACATGGGTGACAGAAGGGTGTAGAGGAGTGTACATGGGTGACAGAGGGGTGTAGAGGAGTGTACATGGGTGACAGAGGGGTGTAGAGGAGTGTACATGGGTGACAGAGGGGTGTAGAGGAGTGTACATGGGTGGCAGGGGGTGTAGAGGAGTTTACAAGGGTGGCAGAGGGGTGTAGAGGAGTGTACATGGATGGCAGAGGGGTGTAGAGGAGTGTACATGGGTCAAAGTGGGATGTAGAGGAGTGTACATGGGTGACAAAGGGGTGTATAGGAGTGTACATGGGAGGCTGAGAGGTGTAGAGGAATGTACATGAGTGACAGAGGGGTGTAGAGGAGTGTATCTGGGTGACAGAGGGGTGTAGAGGAGTGTACATGGATGACAGAGGGGTGTAGAGGTGTGTACATGGGTGACAGAGGGGTGTAGAGGAGTGTACATGGGTGACAGAGGGGTGTAGAGGAGTGTATATTGGTGACAGAGGGGTGTAGAGGAGTGTACATGGGTGACAGAGGGGTGTAGAGGAGTGTACATGGGTGGCAGAGGGGTGTAGAGGAGTGTACATGGATGGTAGAGGGGTGTAGAGGAGTGTACATGGATGGCAGAGGGGTGTAGAGGAGTGTACATGGGTCAAAGTGGGATATAGAGGAGTGTACATGGGTGACAAAGGGGTGTATAGGAGTGTACATGGGAGGCTGAGGGATGTAGCGGAATGTAGATGGGTGACAGAGGGGTGTAGAGGAGTGTACATGGGTGACAGATGGGTGTAGAGGAATGTACATGGGTGACAGAGGGGTGTAGAGGAGTGTACATGGGTGACAGAGGAGTGTAGAGGAGTGTACATGGGAGGCTGAGGGGTGTAGAGGAATGTACATGGGTGACAGAGGGGTGTAGGGGAGTGTACCTGGGTGACAGAGGGGTGTAGAGGAGTGTACATGGGTGACAGAGGGGTGTAGAGGAGTGTACATGGGTGACAGAGGGGTGTAGAGGAGTGTACATGGGTGACAGAGGGGTGTAGAGGAGTGTACATGGGTGACAGAGGGGTGTAGAGGAGTGTACATGGGTGACAGAGGGGTGTAGAGGAGTGTACATGGGTGACAGAGGGGTGTAGAGGAGTGTACATGGGTGACAGAGGGGTGTAGAGGAGTGTACATGGGTGACAGAGGGGTGTAGAGGAGTGTACATGGGTGACAGAGGGGTGTATAGGGGGATGGCCTAGGTATACATGGATGACAGGAGGGTGGGCAGGAGGGACAGAGGGGTGAATAGGGGGGAGGGACATGGGTGACAGATGTAGACTGGGGGATGGTCAGAGGGGTGGATGGGGGGGGTGAACATGTGTTACAGAGGTATGGACAGGGGTGGCCAAGGTGGACATGGATGACAGGATGGTGGACACAGGAGATATGGGGGTGAACTGGGATAACAGGGGATGGACAAGGATGACAAGGGGGATAAAAGAGGGCTGACAAAGGGACACAGGGGTTAATAGGAGGTGGAAATGGGTGACTGGGTAGACTGGGGGTGTAGACATGTGTTACAGGAGGTAGACTGGGGGGTGGACAGGGAGGGGTGGACATGGGTGACAGGGATGGACAAGGGGTGGACAAAGTGGACATCATGGATAACAGGGGTGAGGGGGGTTGACAGGGTTAAGAAGGGGTAACAGAGGGTACAGTCCCTTAAGCCATTTTTCTTCAATACACTGGCACGGTAACCAGGCGCAGCTTCCACCTTCCTCCCCTCTCCGGCAGGGCACCGACTCAGGGCTCCGACAGGGCACTTACTCACTGAGGCGCTTTGGGGGGGGGGATGCTGGGGCATGGGTCACTACACCGGCACGGTAATCCGGCAGAGCACCACCAGGGCACTCACTCACTAGGCCGCAGGGTGAGAGGGATGCAGGGGGATGCGGTGTGTGCACGCACAGCATAGCGCACACATACTTCCCTTCCCCCCTGTGGCGCCATAAACAGACGCGCAGGCCGGGCCGGTGAATAAAATAAATAAATAATTGCCGGCAAAATCCAGCGGCACCCCAGTTGGGAATCACTGCTCTAGATAGAGTCTGTCTATGATATCCTAACCAAAGAAGCTTTTGTTGTATTGTAACAAGTTACTTCCTACTCACATGTATTGTTCTACTATAGTCAATTAACTAATTAGCTTGTAATGCTTTCTTACTAATGATATCTAATTGATATTCATTTATATATATCATTGTGTTTGTTAGGCTTCTTTCACACTACAAAATTCTCCGTTTTTAAACAAAGTTCCGTCTGAAAATCAGCTGAAAACGTCTGTTACAAAATCCTATAGAACACACACTCACGCAGTGTCCAGCTCACCACTCCCCGTCTCAGTGCACGGAAACGTGTGGACTCCACGTACAAATGCAAACTTGACAAGAAAGGAAAGTCCAGCACTGCAGGTCCAAAGCAAGGAAGCCGTTTTATTGTATAAGAACACACGGACACCAAACGTGGATCACAAGTGACACGTTAGTCGGTACGACTAAGGCGATAGAGCTCGCCGAAACGCGTCACTTGTGATCCACGTTTGGTGTCCATGTGTTCTTATACAATAAAATGGCTTCCTTGCTTTGGACCTGCAGTGCTGGACTTTCCTTTCTTGACAAAATCCTATACTGCCGTAAAAAAATCCCATTATAGTCTATGGGATTTTCTAATAGCCGTTTTAACACGTTATAGCCTGTTATTAACCCCTTAACGACGCGGTGACCCCGCATCATGTCGGGTCGGTCCCGGCAGCGATCGCGGTGCCACACGCTATTAACCCTTTAGATGCGGCGTTCAAAGTTGAACGCTGCGTCTAAACCGAAAGTGAAAACTGCCCGGCTGCTCAGCGGGGCTATTCGGGTCCACCGCAGTGAAAATGCGGTGTCCCGATCAGCTGGGACACGAGCGAAGGTCCTCTTACCTGCCTCCGGCATGTCCCCTCAGGCTTGAGCAATCGACCGCCAATAATGCTGATCATTGCAAAGCTATGGCTTTGCAGTGAACAGTGCTGGCAATCAGTGTGTGCAGTGTTATAGGTCCCTATGGGATCTACAATACTGCAAAAAAAAGTGTAAAAAAAAAAGTTCATAAATATGATTTAACCCTTTCCTTAATAAAAGTTCAAATCACCCCCCTTTTCCCATAAAAAAACACCATGTAAATAAAAATAAATGTGGTAGGTCTCAGGGGTAGGGGTAGTACAGTCAGAGATTTGCTTTGGTATATCAGGGGTTAATGTTAACCCTATGGTTCGTGACACCAGTCTGAGGGCTAGTATGCTGAGATGACTCTCCGGCCTATCGCCGCCCTTCCCAGTAACGATAGGTGCATCAGAATAAAGACTGAAGGTCCACAAGGTAGTTGAATTTGAACTTGCATAAACTTTACTCAACGTCTTGCGATACATCCACAGAGTAGTAACAGTCTCAATCAAACAGTCTCTATATACTTCAATGACTGGCAGATGTTGCGGACCTTCAATTTAGATAATAGTCTCTGAATTAAGGGTATATTGGGAAGATCCGTCCGGATTTAGGGGATAAATAAGGTCTGGTGGTCTTGCAGAGTGTTTAGGGATTGATACACTCACAATTTGGAATAGAACAGCCGTCGCCGCAAGGCTAAGGCCTAGACTCACTGATGACAGCAGCGCAGATCCTTTCTCGTCAACAGCCAGGAACCATGAGAGAGATTAATGGCCGCCGCACCCTTATATGGGCAGGGGCGGGGCTGTTTTGATTGGTCCAGCCATCTGTCACTCACTGTCACAAAGGAAATGAGTGCATTACGTCACAAGGACCTCCAAAGGTCCTCAAGCAGAAATACCATAGAGTTTACCTGACCACATGACCAGCAGGTCCTGCTACGCTCACAGGTAATTAACTATTTATATACATTTTATACAGTTAGACTTCCACAAATAAGGAGCATATGACTAGAGCAATGACTCTAGGGGTGAGAGGTGACTAGGGGTGGACTATACAAAAGGACCCCGACATCCTAGGGACTCTGGCTATGGGGACCTATAAACAGGTAGCGTATAGGATGCGGTACCGGGAAACCACAAACCCCCTTACTTAAGATAAGTCGACCTCGACGCCTGTCCCCTAAGACAGAGGGACTAGGACTAGAACAGGATGATATATAAATTTCCTATACATCCTAAGTAAACACTGAACACATTTACATTCCCTGATACTCTCATTAGTATCTGAACTAGACAATAAAAATCTATCTAGACTTGTACTTTTTGATCAAAAATGTATACTAACAACCTGTTAGTTTTTGATATTATGCTGAGAAGCAATCAGATCATTATACAAGATTGTAGATGTGCACCATGTCTGTTTCTTCTACCTGAATTCACACTGTGATTTCTATCCCCTCCTTTTTTTTTTCTCTTTTTGAACATGTTGTTTGCACTCTTCCCCACCCCCTCAGCCTAACCCTAAATTAGTAGTAATTAGTTACACATGGGCCATTTCTTTCCTAGCAGCCTCCCAGTCTGACTGGGAGAGCATGGTAAGTGAGCTATTACACCTTGTTCACACTGGTGTGGTGCCGTGCGGTGTCCGTTGCTGCCGTGGCGCCGTGTCTGCTGGGAGGTACGGCCCATAGACTGGTTTGAGTGGCATTGGGGCCGCTCTGCCAGTGGGTCGTTTTCCCCCCCTGTGGGCATTGGTGTCGCGGCGGTGGTGGTCGCCGCCCGGTGCTGCGCCATTTTATGCTAGGGACGTTAGGGACCCACTCTGGATAGGTGGCCTTGACGTGGCGAGTGGGCTTGTACTTTTTGATCAAAAATGTATACTAACAACCTGTTAGTTTTTGATATTATGCTGAGAAGCAATCAGATCATTATACAAGATTGTAGATGTGCACCATGTCTGTTTCTTCTACCTGAATTCACACTGTGATTTCTATCCCCTCCTTTTTTTTTTTGTTCTCTTTTTGAACATGTTGTTTGCACTCTTCCCCACCCCCTCAGCCTAACCCTATATTAGTAGTAATTAGCTACACATGGGCCATTTCTTTCCTAGCAGCCTCCCAGTCTGACTGGGAGAGCATGGTAAGTGAGCTATTACACCTTGTTCACACTGGTGTGGTGCCGTGCGGTGTCCGTTGCTGCCGTGGCGCCGTGTCTGCTGGGAGGTACGGCCCATAGACTGGTTTGAGTGGCATTGGGGCCGCTCTGCCAGTGGGTCGTTTTCCCCCCCTGTGGGCATTGGTGTCGCGGCGGTGGTGGTCGCCGCCCGGTGCTGCGCCATTTATGCTAGGGACATTAGGGACCCACTCTGGATAGGTGGCCCTGACGTGGCGAGTGGGCTTGTACTTTTTGATCAAAAATGTATACTGACAACCTGTTAGTTTTTGATATTATGCTGAGAAGCAATCAGATCATTATACAAGATTGTAGATGTGCACCATGTCTGTTTCTTCTACCTGAATTCAGAAATACCATAGAGTTTACCTGACCACATGACCAGCAGGTCCTGCTACGCTCACAGGTAATTAACTATTTATATACATTTTATACAGTTAGACTTCCACAAATAAGGAGCATATGACTAGAGCAATGACTATAGGGGTGAGAGGTGACTAGGGGTGGACTATACAAAAGGACCCCGACATCCTAGGGACTCTGGCTATGGGGAACTATAAACAGGTAGCGTATAGGATGCGGTACCGGGAAACCACAAACCTCCTTACTTAAGATAAGTCGACCTCGACGCCTGTCCCCTAAGACAGAGGGACTAGGACTAGAACAGGATGATATATAAATTTCCTATACATCCTAAGTAAACACTGAACACATTTACATTCCCCAATAATCTCACTAGTATCTGAACTAGACAATAAAAATCTATCTAGACATTGGTACTATCTAGACATTTATGCTATCTAGACATTTATGAAGCTATCTAACCTTTAGTTTCTAGCTCCTTAAACCTTTTGTTAAACTTACTTTACATTTTAAAACTTACTAGACAAGTAGGCAGCTATGTGACATGTAGTGGCTAGCTCCTAAGAAATTTTCTTAGCTCTCTACACATTTTTATGAGGCATATTTTTATAGACATTAGTACAGCTCTATATACCTTTAGCGTCAAGCTAACTAGACATTTTTATTATCTCACACATTTTATTCTTTTTGTCAACAATGAGTTACCTGTTAGTACACATAAGGTATACTGGCTAGCCTGAAGCTAGGTCACAGTAAGATTGGCTGCTAGGGTCTATCGGCTACATGCTACTTACCCCTAGATTACTTCACATAACCTACCTAGGTTACTTTAAGCATTACGCGTTTATTTCTGTATTTGCAAGAGTATCTACTGGCCAGGCCGAACATCTCACACACGCAAAGGAGAAGAAAAGTGTACCTAACAGTGGCAGGAATTGGACATCAATAGGCTACAATCCCTAAGGTGTTTTCTTAAGGGAGATATTTATTTTGGTGTATGCACTAGAAAAATTTGAGGTAGTACATCTAAGTGAGTAATCTAGAGTACTGAAAAGTTATAGGCAGTGCATTGAAGTGGGTTATCAAAGGTACTATGTGTGCAGGTACTAAGTGTGAGTCCTGGTACCTTATGGGTAGTTTGCCCTGTGTTGTCCTTTGAGACCGCAACACCACCTCCGAGTCATCAGGAGTTCCTTCGCTTGAGGATTCTTCATGAACTTCAGTCCCCGAGGGACCAGCTGGAGGGCTGGAAACAGAAGCAATATCTTCGGTTGGACTGAGGGGTTCTCTGAAGGCAGGTGGAGTAGGGACATTCAGATCTGGAGTAGTCACAGGAGCAGGAATGATGTTTGGTGTAGCAACCAATGATGGTTGACAGGGAGCAACAGCTATTGGCAACTGGCTGGGCTGAGCAACCAGCGGTGGCTGGCTGTCTGGAGCTGGAAACGGTATACCCCAATACATGGTAGGCTGCGGAGATGGGAACAAAGGAACGTCCATAGTGGGATGAATTCCTTCTCACGGCACGTATTCTCTCACTGGCCTTGTTGGAGGTGGAATAGAAGTATCAGGAGGAGTAGAAGGAGGTGGGCCAACGATATCTTCTTTCAGGCACACTTTTATTCTATTTCTGTGGACCACCTGTGGCTCGAACTCACCTTCTGTATCTCATACACGTCCGTTTCGGGGTAAGGTACCGCTAATGGTGTACGGTTCTTTTTCCTCAAGGAGTCCAATTTATGGGTTCTAGGGAATTTTCGGAGCCACACCTTATCTCCAAGCTGTAAGGGCTGAGCCGAAGCATGCCGATTATAATCTTTTTGCTGACGCTCATGAACTTCACCCATTTTCTTCTCAATAATGTCCTTAGCTTCCTCAATTCTTCGTTGATGCTCTGACACCCAACCTTGGGAAACCTGAGGAGAATTGTTGAAAGGTGCTTGCAACCCGAAGGTCCGATCCTTTGGTAATTGGCCGTGTAGGCCTATCATCAGGAAAAAAGGCGTATACCCTGTAGAGCAGTGGACAGTGTTGTTGTAAATTTCCAGGAGTTCAGGCAACAGCTGTGGCCACTCTTCGTGCTTTGAGACAGAGGCAGCTCTGAGTATCTGGATGAATACTTGGTTGATCCTCTCGCAGAGCCCATTCCGTTGGGGATGGTAAGCCGTCGTCCGGAGCTTCTTGCAGTCATGTAACCGGCAAAGTTCTTGGAACGACTGGGCTTCAAAGGCGGTTCCCCGATCCGTGAGGACCGATTCGGGACACCCCAGAGGTTGGATCCAATGACGATAGAAGAGCTGAGCCGCAGTCTTGGCTGTGAGATCCTTGACAGGGACCACGACCACCCCCTTGGAATAATGATCCACCATGGTTAGAGCGTGACAGTAGCCAGATTGAGTGGGGGCCAACTTCATATGATCCAAGGCAACAATCTGGTTCGGTCTCTCCGTACAGATAGGATGCAAAGGGGCTCTTGCGTCCCTTCCGGGATTCTTGATCACATTGCACACAGAGCATTCAGCACACCATTTCTCGATGTCTCCCCGCATCCTAATCCAGTAAAATCTCCTTCTGATGGTGCCCTCTGTCTTATGGACCCCGAAGTGTCCGGATTGATCATGATAGGCATTCAGGACCATGGCTGCATCTCTTCTGGGAACCACAATCTGTTGTATGCGGTCTCCTGAGACTGGGTCCAAGGAATTTCGGTAGACCAACCCCTTGTGAAGGAACAGGCGATTTCTCTGTCGCCATAGCCGCTTCAATTCGAAGTCCTCCTGTGTCTTGTGTACCTGAGTGGGCACTTTCTTGTGGAGGCAATAGTCCAAGAGGTCCCCGATGACCCGGCTTTCATCCTGAAGTGTCTTCCATGTAGACAAATCTTCAGTAACTTTGGGAGATTCAGGTCCGTCACCCGCCTGGGCAGTTAGAGCACTCTGGCTCACAAACCTTCGGTAGAAGGGAGGCATTTCCACATCTTCCCATACATCTTCAGCAGGAGGTGCTTCTCCCGGGGCCATGCGAGAAAGCACATCCGCATTAACATTGGTTTTTCCGCTGCAGTACATAATGTTGAACTTATAGTTGGCCAACCGAGAGGCCCAGCACTGTTCAAGAGCCCCCAACTTAGCAGTGTTCAAGTGGGCTAAGGGGTTGTTATCAGTATAGACCGTGAAGGGAGTAGCAGCAAGATAGTCCTTAAACTTCTCAGTAATGGCCCAGACCAGGGCCAGGAGCTCCAGTTTGAAGGAGCTATAGTTGGCCTCATTCTTCTCGGCGCCTCGAAGATGTCGGCTGGCATAGGCAATCACCCTCTCTTTGCCATCTTGCACCTGAGATAAGACTGCTCCCAGACCTTGAATTTTGCTGTTACGCCGAGTGCTCCGGGTCCCCGCTTCTCCCCGGAGCGCTCGCAGCATCCTCTCATTCGCAGCGCCCCGGTCAAGCCTGCTGACCGGGTGCGCTGCAATATCACTCCCAGCCGGGATGCAATTCGCGACGCGGGAGGCGCCCGCTCGCGATGCGCGTCCCGGCTCCCGTACCTGCCCGTTCCCCGTCTGTCTTGTCCCGGCGCACGCGGCCCCGCTCCTTAGGGCGCGCGCGCGCCGGGTCTCTGCAGTTTAAAGGGCCACTGCGCCACTGATTGGCGCAGCAGGCCTAATCAGTGTTATCACCTGTGCACTCCCTACTTATACCTCACTTCCCCTGCACTCCCTCGCCGGATCTTGTTGCCTTTGTGCCAGTGAAAGCGTTCCCTTGTGTGTTCCTAGCCTGTGTTCCAGACCTCCTGCCATTGCCCCTGACTACGATCCTTGCTGCCTGCCCTGACCTTCTGCTACGTCCGACCTTGCTCTTGTCTACTCCCTTGTACCGCGCCTATCTTCAGCAGTCAGAGAGGTTGAGCCGTTGCTGGTGGAAACGACCTGGTTGCTACCGCCGCTGCAAGACCATCCCGCTTTGCGGTGGGCTCTGGTGAATACCAGTAGCAACTTAGAACCGGTCCACCAACACGGTCCACGCCAATCCCTCTCTGGCACAGAGGATCCACCTCCAGCCAGCCGAATCGTGACAGTAGATCCGGCCATGGATCCCGCTGAAGTCCCGCTGCCAGTTGTCGCCGACCTCACCACGGTGGTCGCCCAGCAGTCGCAACAGATAGCGCAACAAGGCCACCAGCTATCTCAACTGACCGTGATGCTACAGCAGCTATTACCACAGCTCCAGCAATTTTCTCCTCCGCCAGCTCCTGCACCTCCTCCGCAGCGAGTGGCCGCTTCCAGCCTTCGATTATCCTAAATTTGATGGGGACTCTAAGTTTTGCCGTGGTTTCCTTTCGCAATGTTCCCTGCACTCGGAGATGATGTCGGACCAGTTTCCTACTGAAAGGTCTAAGGTGGCTTTCGTAGTCAGCCTTCTGTCTGGGAAAGCTCTGTCATGGGCCACACCGCTCTGGGACCGCAATGACCCTGTCACTGCCTCTGTACACTCCTTCTTCACGGAGATTCGAAGTGTCTTTGAGGAACCTGCCCGAGCCGCTTCTGCTGAGACTGCCCTGCTGAACCTGGTCCAGGATAATTTTTCTGCTGGCGAGTACGCCATCCAATTCCGTACTCTTGCCTCCGAGTTATCCTGGAATAACGAGGCCCTCTGCGCGACCTTTAAAAAAGGCCTATCCAGTAACATTAAAGATGTGCTGGCCGCATAAGAAATTCCTGCTAACCTGCATGAACTTATTCATCTTGCCACCCGCATTGACATGCGTTTTTCCAAAAGGCGTCAGGAGCTCCTCCAGGATATGGACTTTGTTCGCACGAGGCAGTTTCTCTCCCCGGCTCATCTCTTCTCTGGTCATCTGCAATCCGTTCCTGTGCCTCCCGCCGTGGAGGCTATGCAAGTTGACCGGTCTCGCTTGACACCTCAAGAGAGGACACGACGCCGCATGGAGAATCTTTGCCTGTACTGTGCCGGTACCGAACATTTCTTGAAGGATTGTCCTATCCGTCCTCCCCGCCAGGAAAGACGTACGCTGACTCCGCACAAAGGTGAAACAGCTCTTGATGTGAACTCTGCTTCTCCACGCCTTACTGTGCCTGTGCGGATATCTTCTTCTACCTTCTCCTTCTCTGCTATGGCCTTCTTGGATTCCGGATCTGCAGGAAATTTTATTTTGGCCTCTCTCATCAACAGGTTCAACATCCCGGTGACCAGTCTCACCAGACCCCTCTACATCAATTCTGTTAACAATGAAAGATTGGACTGTACCGTGCGTTACCGCACGGAACCTCTCCTAATGTGCATCGGACCCCATCACGAAAAAATTGAATTTTTGGTCCTCTCTAACTGCACTTCAGAAATTCTTCTTGGATTACCGTGGCTTCAACGCCATTCCCCAACCCTTGATTGGTCCACAGGAGAAATCAAGAACTGGGGTACTTCTTGTCACAAGGACTGTCTTAAACCGGTTCCCAGTACTCAGTCGTGACCCTGTGGTTCCCCCGGTATCTGGTCCTCCTAAGGCCTATCTGGACTATGCTGATGTTTTTTGCAAAAAACAAGCAGAGACTTTGCCTCCTCACAGGCCTTATGACTGTCCTATTGACCTCCTCCCGGGTACTACTCCACCCCGGGGCAGAATCTATCCTCTGTCTGCTCCAGAAACCCAAGCCATGTCGGAGTACATCCAGGATAATTTAGAAAAGGGGTTTATCCGCAAGTCCTCCTCTCCTACCAGAGCTGGATTTTTTTTTTGTGTCCAAAAAAGATGGCTCCCTACGCCCTTGCATTGATTACCGCGGACGTAATAAAATCACGGTAAAAAACCGCTACCCCTTACCTCTTATCTCGGAACTCTTTGATCGCCTACAAGGCGCCCACATCTTTACCAAGCTGGACTTAAGAGGTGCTTATAATCTCATCCGCATCAGGGAGGGGGACGAATGGAAGACTGCATTTAACACCAGAGATGGACACTTTGAGTATCTGGTCATGCCCTTTGGCCTGTGCAACGCCCCTGCCGTCTTCCAAGACTTCCAAGAATTTTTCGTGATCTCCTATATACCTGTGTTGTGGTTTACCTGGACGATATTCTGATTTTTTCTGCCAACTTAGAAGAACACCGCCAGCATGTCCGCATGGTTCTTCAGAGACTTCGGGACAATCAACTTTATGCCAAAATGGAAAAATGTCTCTTTGAATGTCAATCTCTTCCTTTCCTAGGATACTTGGTCTCTGGCCAGGGACTACAAATGGACCCAGATAAACTATCTGCCGTGTTAGATTGGCCACGCCCCTCCGGACTCCGTGCTATCCAACGTTTTTGGGGTTCGCCAATTATTACAGACAATTCATTCCACACTTCTCCACTATTGTGGCCCCTATCGTGGCTTTAACCAAGAAAAATGCCAATCCTAAATCCTGGTCTCCCCAAGCGGAAGACGCATTTAAACATCTCAAGTCTGCCTTTTCTTCTGCTCCCGTGCTCTCCAGACCTGACCCATCTAAACCCTTTCTATTGGAGGTAGATGCCTCCTCAGTGGGAGCTGGAGCAGCTCTTCTACAAAAAAATTCTTCCGGACATGCTGTTACTTGTGTTTTTTTTTTCTAGGACCTTCTCTCCGGCGGAGAAAAACTATTCCATTGGTGATCGAGAACTGCTGGCCATTAAATTGGCGCTTGAGGAATGGAGGCACCTGCTGGAGGGATCAAAATATCCAGTTATTATATACACTGATCACAAGAATCTCTCCTATCTCCAGTCTGCCCAACGACTGAACCCTCGCCAGGCTAGGTGGTCGTTGTTCTTTGCCCGTTTTAACTTTGAAATCCATTTTCGCCCTGCTGACAAGAACATTAGGGCCGATGCCCTCTCTCGTTCTTCTGATGCCTCTGAAGTAGAGGCCTCTCTGCAACACATCATTCCTCCGGACTGTCTGATCTCCACTTCTCCAGCTTCCATCAGGCAAACTCCTCCGGGAAGACCTTCATTTCTCCACGCCAGCGTCTCGGGATTCTCAAGTGGGGACACTCCTCCCACCTCGCAGGCCATGCGGGCATCAAAAAATCCTTTCAACTCATCTCTCGATTTTATTGGTGGCCGACTCTGCAGACTGATGTTGTTGATTTCGTGCGGGCCTGTACTGTCTGTGCCCGGGATAAGACTCCTCGCCAGAAGCCTGCTGGTCTCCTTCATCCTCTGCCTGTTCCTGAACAGCCTTGGTCACAGATTGGTATGGACTTTATTACGGACTTGCCCTCATCCTGTGGCAACACAGTTGTTTGGGTGGTCGTTGATCGATTTTCCAAGATGGCACATTTTATTCCTCTTCCTGGCCTTCCTTCAGCGCCTCAGTTGGCAAAGCAATTTTTTATACACATTTTTCGCCTTCACGGTTTGCCCACGCATATCGTCTCGGATAGAGGCGTCCAATTTGTGTCTAAATTCTGGAGGGCCCTCTGTAAACAGCTCAAGATCAAATTAAACTTCTCTTCTTCTTATCATCCCCAATCCAATGGGCAAGTAGAAAGAATTAATCAGGTCCTGGGTGACTATTTACGGCATTTTGTTTCCTCCCGCCAGGATGACTGGGCAGATCTTCTACCATGGGCCGAATTCTCATACAACTTCAGAGTCTCCGAATCTTCTGCTAAATCCCCATTTTTCGTGGTGTACGGCTGTCACCTTCTTCCTCCCCTCCCTACTCCCTTGCCCTCTGGTTTGCCCGCTGTGGATGAAGTGACTCGTGATCTTTCCACCATATGGAAAGAGACCCAAAATTCTCTTTTACAGGCTTCATCCCGGATGAAAAAATTTGCTGATAAAAAAAGAACTCCCCCCATTTTTGCTCCCGGAGACAAGGTATGGCTCTCCGCTAAGTATGTCCGCTTTCGTGTCCCCAGTTACAAACTGGGACCACGCTATCTTGATCCTTTCAAAATCTTGTGCCAGATTAACCCTGTCTCTTACAAACTCCTTCTTCCTCCTTCTCTCCGTATTCCCAATGCCTTCCATGTCTCTCTCCTTAAACCACTCATCCTTAACCGCTTCTCTTCCAAAGTTGTTTCCCCTACTCCTGTTTCCGGTTCATCTGACGTCTTCTCTGTGAAGGAGATTCTAGCCTCCAAGATTGTCAGAGGTAAAAACATTTTTTTTGGTGGATTGGGAGAACTGTGGCCCAGAGGAGAGATCTTGGAAACCTGAGGACAACATCCTAGACAAAAGTCTTATCCTCAGGTTCTCAGGCTCTAAGAAGAGGGGGAGACCCAAGGGGAGGTACTGTTACGCTGAGCGCTCCGGGTCCCCGCTCCTCCCCGGAGCGCTCGCAGCATCCTCTCATTCGCAGTGCCCCGGTCAGACCTGCTGACCGGGTGCGCTGCAATATCACTCCCAGCCGGGATGCGATTCGCGACGCGGGAGGCGCCCGCTCGCGATGCGCGTCCCGGCTCCCGTACCTGACCCGTTCCCCGTCTGTCTTGTCCCGGCGCGCGCGGCCCCGCTCCTTAGGGCGCGCGCGCGCCGGGTCTCTGCAATTTAAAGGGCCACTGCGCCACTGATTGGCGCAGCAGGCCTAATCAGTGTTATCACCTATGCACTCCCTACTTATACCTCACTTCCCCTGCACTCCCTCGCCGGATCTTGTTGCCCTTGTGCCAGTGAAAGCGTTCCCTTGTGTGTTCCTAGCCTGTGTTCCAGACCTCCTGCCGTTGCCCCTGACTACTATCCTTGCTGCCTGCCCTGACCTTCTGCTACGTCCGACCTTTGCTCTTGTCTACTCCCTTGTACCGCGCCTATCTTCAGCAGTCAGAGAGGTTGAGCCGTTGCTGGTGGATACGACCTGGTTGCTACCGCCGCTGCAAGACCATCCCGCTTTGCGGCGGGCTCTGGTGAATACCAGTAGCAACTTAGAACCGGTCCACCAACACGGTCCACGCCAATCCCTCTCTGGCACAGAGGATCCACCTCCAGCCAGCCGAATCGTGACACTTGCGTCTGTGTGTAAACGGAACGGCAGGCTGTAGTCAGGATATGCCGAAATGGGGGGTTCCGTGAGGAGGTACTTCAGGGCTCGAAAGGCATCTTCTTGTTCTTCAGCCCACTGTATGGGAAGCCTCCCATTATAATTGTCCCGGGCAGTCCCTCTCAGCAACTCGGTTAAGGGTCCAGCAATTTGAGAAAAATGGGGGATGAAGCGTCGGTAGTAACCAGCAAATCCCAGGAAACTTCGGACGTCTCATACCGTCCTGGGGGTAGGCCACTGTTCCACAGCACTCACTTTGTCTGGATCAGGCTGGACTCCTTGAGCACTGACGACATGTCCCAGATAGTGTACTTGTGGCTTTAGCAAGTGACATTTGGAAGGTTTAACCTTGAGTCCGTGATGGATGAGGACTTGGAAAACTTCTTTCAGGTGATCCAGGTGCTCCTGATAGGTCCTGAAATAGACAATGACGTCATCTAAATACAACTGAACACTCTGGAAGTTAAGATGTCCCAAACATCGTTCCATCAAGTGTTGGAAAGTGGCCGGTGCGTTGCACAGCCCAAAGGGAATACTTTTGAACTCGAAGAGTCCCATAGGGGTCACAAATGCGGTCTTCTCTCTATCTTCTTCCGCCATTGGCACCTGCCAGTAACCGCTCGTCAGATCCAGTGTGGAAAAGTAGGCGGCAGACCCCAATGCAGTCAATGATTCTTCAATACGAGGAAGAGGATAGGCATCCTTATGAGTTATGCCGTTCAGCTTCCGGTAATCTACACAAAAGCAGATAGTCCCATCTTTTTTCTTCACCAGGACCAAAGGTGCAGCCCGAGGACTCTGGCTTTCTTGGATGACATCGGCCTCTTTCATCTCCACAAGCATCTTCTTTATGGTCTGATACATCCCCGGAGCCACAGGACAATGCCTCTCCTTAATGGGTGGACTATCCCCGGTGAGGATCCTATGTTTGATCATGGTGGTTCTGCCAAAGTCTGTGGGAAACTTGCTGAAGGCTTCCTGATATTTCTTAGCTACTTGGATGACTACTTCCACCATGGTTCTGCTGGGTTTTGGGCAGGCCCTCGTTGAGCCACTTGTGACTTCGAGACCACATCTCTGACGTCTAAATGATGCAGGGTAGCCACAAGGGTATACTTGGGTAATCGGACGGCAACTTGATAGAGATTAATAAGTCTCACCGGAACTTTCCCATTACGTACTGGGACCAGACTTCTAGCAGCTCGCACCAAGGGGCAATCTTCCAAGAGGACAGGTTCCAAGAGTGCCTGATAATCTTGATTCTTCACCCCGGGTCGGGCTTGACACCAAATAACTGTTTCCGCTTGTGGCTGTAGACTAACGGCTCGTATATCTTGAATCCTTACTCAACAAATTTCTCCTTGATGATTCACAAACTTCTGCTCTGCTTGAAGGGTTTTGAGGTGGTGCTGGGCAGCTCGCCGGCCTGGGGGTGACAAGCGAGGGAGAGATGCATGCAATGCACAGACAATATCATCAAAACAGTGCCTCATAATATTCATACCCAAGATGAAATCAGCTGCTCCCTCATCCCTAGCATTGGTGACAACCACACCCTGCCTTTCTAGGACATGCTTTCCCACTTGCACTGTGGGCTCCCAGTAGCCATGCCTGGGTACTGGTTTCCCGTTCCCTGCAATTACTCTAAACTCTGCTTCCTGGGGTTCACACAACCTTTCTGGGCCCCAATACTTATAGAAAACCCCCTGCGGAATAGTGGTCCCCTGAGACCCCGTATCTATCAGAGCTTGTAACCGGGTACCTTCAACTATCACCTGAACATAAGGACAAGAAGCTACATACATAGACAGTCCCTTCTTGTCATTGGTTGATTCTGGACCTTCAGCTGCTACTCCTGGGGTGCGGTCCTCGACCCCAGGGGACACCCTTTTAAAGCCCAACATTGGCTCCTCCAGTGTCCATTCTTGTTACAATGACTGCAGACAGGTCTCTGACTCCTGGGCGGTCTCGGGGGAGGTGTATTAGGTGGTTCAGCAGGGCGGGGGTCAGCTTTCTTAGGTGGTGGCATGGCAGATCTGGAAGGACTCGGCCGCACAGCCATTTCTTTAAAGGCCTTGGCTAACTGCTCAATGTCCTGTTTGATGTCTTGTAGGTCAGCTGTCCAAGGGCTAGAAGAAGCTGTTGGCAGGGTAGGCTGAGAAGGGACAGATGGCTGGGGCGAGGGCCCCTGGAAATTCTGTAACGGGAACACTAGCCTCCTCTGTCTGAGGTCCTGATTCTATCACTTTAACTGCTAGTCTCTTAAAGGCTGGGAAAGCCATGTCGGGATTTTGCACGGCCAGCATCCTTAGTTGGGCCTTGTCCCATTTGTTCAGTGCCCCTTCTATAAAACGGTCCATCAGTACCCGGCTGCCCTGATCGAGCGTGATGCCGTCACACTTCTGTACCACCTCTAATGCGCTCTGTAAAGCTACTGCATATGCTCTGAGAGTTTCACCCGGCTTCTGACGTCGTTCATCTAGTCTGAGGCATACCTCTGAGGGAGAATGAGATTCAAACACTTGAGAAAGTCCCTCAAAAATCTGTCCCACTGTGGCTTTATCAGCCGCCGGCCAGGTGCGAAGTTCTTCCAAGGCGGAGCTGTCCCAGAAGCAGTTGTATCTGTTGGTGCGGGGGTAATGCATAAAATCCAAATAGGCTGTAAAACTTTTCTTTAAAGTCTCTCAACGTAAAAGGGTCACCACTATAGGTGGGAAGCACAGGATTCCCCAAGAAGACAGGTGCAGCAACAGGGGCTCCCAACACATGGGGAAAGACTGAAGGTGGACTGGCTGGGTCCTGCTCTACCGGTGATGGAGGTCTTGCTGGAATCGCAGGTAGAGCATGTCTTTTTGAGGTAGACGGTATTGGTGAAGGCGGCAACACCCTTCTGATTTGGGGTGGAGACCCCATTGATGGGGCCACTGGAGCATCGCTCCCTTGTTGTTCAGATGGGGACTGTGGTGCTGCAGGTTCTGATATTTTTGTGTTTGGTACCCTTTAAATAGATCTTGAATTCTTAAGTCCCGAGGAGATACGCAGCTGTTCTTTAATCCGGAACTTGAGAGCGTAGATTTCAAATTTGAGAGCGGTGACTTGAAACTCAACAGCTTTTAATTGAAATTTGAGGGCGTTGATCGGCAACTGGAGTGATTCTATATAAGATTTAAGTTCAACAATCTGGTGTCTCAGAGTCCGGCCCTGTTCCGGCTCTTTACAGCTTCTAACTTGCTGTCGCACTCTGCGCCTTTTTCCGTGCTGAACTGCCTCTCTTTGTTGGTTTTCGGCACAAGACTCCAACAAAATGGCCGCCGTGGCACCGAGAGCTTCGTTGGGCGGGGTCTCTAGCTCACATGCGCAGGAGGGCCCCGTGCTAACTTCAGTTCTTCTTTTCACAGCTTGTAACTCTGCTGTGCTGTTCGCCCCCCCCCCCCTTACTTTACCTGCGCACTTCCTCCACACAGCACCGTGCGCGCAACCCCTTACTCCGGAGTATAGATCACAGTACATGAATAAAGTTCCTTTTCTGGGAGGGAGTACACTTTTACTAGTGGCGACTGTAGTAGGCACACACCCGTATCCTGTTCGTGCAACGCCAAAAAGGCTTTGTGGTAGGCCTAAGGGGTAGGGGTAGTACAGTCAGAGATTTGCTTTGGTATATCAGGGGTTAATGTTAACCCTATGGTTCATGACGCCAGGCTGAGGGTTAGTATGCTGAGATGAGTCTACGGCCTATCGCCGCCCTTCCCAGTAACGATAGGTGCATCAGATTAAAGACTGAAGGTCCACAAGGTAGTTGAATTTGAACTTGCATAAACTTTACTCAACGGCTTGCAGTACATCCACAGAGTAGTAACAGTCTCAATCAAACAGTCTCTATATACTTCAATGACTGACAGATGTGGCGGACCTTGACTTTAGATAATAGTCTCTGAATTCAGGGTATATTGCGAAGATATAGGTGATAGATAAGGTCCGATGGTCTTGCAGAGTGTTTAGGGATTGATACACTCACAATTTGGAATAGAACAGCCGTCGCGGCAAAGCTAAGGCCTAGACTCACTGATGACAGCAGCGCAGATCCTTTCTCGTCAACAGCCAGGAACCAAGAGAGAGGTTAATGGCCGCTGCACCCTTATATGTGCAGGGGCGGGGCCGTTTTGATTGGTTCAGCCATCTGTCACTCCCTGTCACAAAGGAAATGAGTGCATTACGACACAAGGGCCTCCAAAGGTCCTCAAGCAGAAATACCATAGAGTTTACCTGACCACATGACCAGCAGGTCCTGCTACGCTTCTCACAGGTAATTAACTATTTATATACATTTTATACAGTTAGACTTCCACAAATAAGGAGCATATGATTAGAGCAATGACTATAGGGGTGAGAGGTGACTAGGGGTGGACTATACAAAAGGACCCTGACGTCCTAGGGACTCTGGCTATGGGGACCTATAAACAGGTACCGTATAGGATGCGGTACCGGGACACCACAAACCCCCTTACTTAAGATAAGTCGACCTCGACGCCTGTCCCCTAAGACAGAGGGACTAGGACTAGAACAGGATGATCTATAAATTTGCTATACATCCTAAGTAAACTCTGAACACATTTACATTCCCTGATACTCTTACTAGTATCTGAACTAGACAATAAAAATCTATCTAGACATTGGTACTAGACATTTATGCTATCTAGACATTTATGCTATCTAGACATTTATGAAGCTATCTAACCTTTAGTTTCTAGCTCCTTAAACCTTTTGTTAAACTTACTTTACATTTTAAAACTTACTAGACAATTAGGCAGCTATCTGACATGTAGTGGCTAGCTCCTAAGAAATTTTCTTAGCTCTCTACACATTTTTATGAGGCATATTTATATTTATAGACATTAGTACAGCTCTATATACCTTTAGCGTCAAGCTGACTAGACATTTTTATTATCTCACACATTTTATTCTTTTTGCCAACAATAAGGCTATTGGGAACCATAAACAAAGGTACCGGATAGGATTCGGTACCGGGACACCAAATAAATATAAACATATGTGGTATCGCAGTGTGCGTAAATGTCCGAACTATAAAAATATGTCATTAATTAAACCATACGGTCAATGGCGTACGCGCAAAAAAATTCCAAAGTCCAAAATAACTTATTTTTGGTCGCTTTTTATATCATGAAAAAATGAATAAAAAGTGATAAAAAAGTCCGATCAATACATATATGGTACCTCTAAAATCTTCAGATCACGGTGCAAAAAATGAGCCCTCATACCGCCCTATATGCGGAAAAATAAAAAAGTTATAGGGGTCAGAAGATGACAATTTTAAACGTATACATTTTTTTGCATGTAGTTATGATTTTTTACAGAAGTACGACAAAATCAAACCTATATAAGTAGGATATCATTTTAATCATATGGACCTACAGAATAAAGATAAGGTGTCATTTTTACCGAAAAATTTTACTGCGTAGAAACGGAAGCCCCCAAAAGTTACAAATTGCGTTTTTTCTTCAATTTCGTTGCACAATGATTTTTTTTTCCGTTTCGCCGTAGATTTTTGGGTAAAATGACTGATGTCACTGGAATTAGTGGCGCAAAATGCCATCATATGGATTTTTAGGTGCAAAATTGAAAGGGTTATGGTTTTTAAAAGTTGAGGAGGAAAAAATGAAAGTGCAAAAACGTAAAAACCTGTGGTCCTTAAGGGGTTAATAATGGCCGTTATTTTGTGACTGAAGATAGTAACGGGAGAAATAGTTCATGAACCTGCATATCTTTATAATACCTGTCAGGGCCGCAGGCTGGGCCGTCCTCCTGCCCTGTACAGTAACACGGGCCGGACTGGCCTATTTGGCAAACAAGGAAATGTCCCATTTCAGCCGCTTACCTTGTGGGCCAGGCTGGATAAGAGCAAGCACAGCTACGCGCGTAATGACGCTCGGTCACTTCACGCTCCCAGAACTCAAGGGCCTACGTTCTGACGCCGGACCTAGGTATTCTGAGAGTGTGACGTGACCGAGCGACCGAGTCAGCCTACAGAGTGGGGGCTAATCTGGGGGTACTACCTACCTACTGAGGGGGGCTAATCTGGGGGTACTACCTACCTACTGAGGGGGGATAATCTGGGGGTACTACCTGTCTACTGGGGGGTCTAATCTGGGGATACTACCTGCCTATTGGGGGGGCGGGAGGGATAATCTAGTGGTACCACCTGTCTACTGGGGGGGTCTAATTTGGGGGTACTACCTGACTACTGGGGGGGTCTAATCTGGGGGTACTGCCTGCCTACTGGGGGGGGGGGATAATCTGGAGGTAATACCTGACTACTGGGGGGGGGTCTAATCTGGGGGTACTGCCTGCCTACTGGGGGGGGGGATAATCAGGGGGTACTACCTGTCTACTGGGGGGGGTCTAATTTGGGGGTACGACCTGTCTACTGGGGGGTCTAATTTGGGGGTACTATCTGTCTGCTGGGGGAGGGGTCTAATTTGGGGGTACTACCTGTTTAATGTGGGGTCTAATTTGGGGGTACTACCTGCCTAATGATACATTTTGATATTTTTTCATACTTAATATTTTGACCATATTTCATAATTCTTAACCCCTTAAGGACCAGAGCATTTTTTGCACATCTGACCACTGTCACTTTAAGCGTTAATAACTCTGAGATGCTTGTACTTATGAATTTTATTCCGAGATTGTTTTTTCGTGACAAATTCTACTTTATCCTAGTGGTACATTTTTGGCCATACTTGCATCATTTCTTGGTGAAAAATGCTAAAATGTTATGAAAAATTTGAAAAGTTTGCATTTTTCTAACTTTGAAGCTTGTAAGGAAAATAGACATCCCAAATAAATGATATATTTATTCACATATACAATATGTCTACTTTATGTTGGGATCATACAGGGGATATCTTTATATTATTATATTTTATACAATATATTATGTTTCCATCATAAAGTTGAGATGTTTTTACTTTTGGAAGACATGAGAGGGCTTCAGAGTTCAGCAGCAATTTTCCAATTTTTCACAAAATTTTCAAAATCTGAATTTTTCAGAGACCATGTCAGGTTTGAAGGGGATTTGAAGGTCCTTCATATTAGAAATACCCCACAAAAGACCCCATTATAAAAACTACACCCCTCAAAGTATTCAAAATGACATTCAGTAAGTTTGTTAACCCTTTAGGTGTTTCACAGGAATAGCAGCAAAGTGAAGGAGAAAATTCAAAATCTCAAATTTTTTACACTAACATGTTCTTGTAGACCCAGTTTTTGAATTTTAACAAGGGGTAAAAGTAGAGGAATCCCCCCAAATGTGTAACCCAATTTCTCTTGGGTAAGGAAATACCTCATATGTGTATGTAAAGTGTTCGGCGGGCGCAGTAGAGGGCTCAGAAGGGAAGGAGCAACAATGGGATTTTGGAGAGTGAATTTTGCTGAAATGGATTTTGGGGGGCATGTCACATTTAGGAAGCCCTTATGGTGCCAGAACAGCAGAAAACCCCACATGGCATACCACTTTGAAATCTACACCCCTCAATGCACATAACAAGGGCGGGGGTTTACAGCAAGGAAACCCCCGCCCACGTGAATGTACCCTGTACCCTGTACATTCACATGGGGGGGGGGGCTCAAAACTACAACTCCCAGCATTCCCAGACAGTCCAGATATGCTGGGAGTTGTAGTTCTGTAACATCTGGCCCTTCAGAAGTTGCCAAACTACAACTCCCAGCATGCCTGGGCAGTCTGGGCATGCTGGGAGTTGTAGTTTTGCAACATCTGGAAGAGCA
This sequence comes from Hyla sarda, assembly GCF_029499605.1. NCBI lineage: Eukaryota > Metazoa > Chordata > Amphibia > Anura > Hylidae > Hyla > Hyla sarda. Next base: position 140,507,175 of record NC_079197.1, on the reverse strand, counting down.
CAGATTGGAGACCACTGCTCATACATTTGGGGCACCTTCAGGGCCGGCGTTAGGGCGGGGCAAACCAGGCAATTGCCTAGGGCCCCCATCCTCCAGGGGGCCCCCTGCCGGCTGCTCAGTAAGGGGGGGCAACTGTTTTAAAGTGGCCGCAGCGTTGGCTGCTTGTTAAATATTAGCAGCCCGGCCGTGGCCACTTTAAAACAGTGACCAGCTCAGGGCCCCGTGCCCGCAGGGGGCCCCCGTCACATTCGGGACATCCCTGTGTCCCGAAAAATCTTTCCAGGACACAAGGATGCCCCGTTTACCTCATAGCGGCCCCGCGTTAACTTTAAAAACACAGGGGCCGCTGGTAGGAAGGGCACACAGTGACGTCACTGACATCCCATGCGTGCGACCATAGCAACAGTACAGCGGAGCGGAGAAGAGAGGAGGACGCGCGGGTATGGTAAGTGACCTGCGGTCATCTTCAGTGTTCCGACCGCCGCTCTAGCAGTAGATCGTGACCCTGGAGCGGTGGTCGGAACACTGAAGTGGGGCAGTAAACAGGCATACAGCCTCCAGCCATACACTGTATATGGCTGAATGCTGTATGTCTGTGGGGGAACATACTGCACCTAATGTGGGGGAACTGTATACTGCACCTAATGTGGGGGAACTATACTGCATCTAATGTGGGGGAACTGTATACTGCACCTAATGTGGGGGAACTGTATACTGCACCTAATGAGGGGGACTACTTTATACTGCACCTAATCTGGGGGAACTGTATACTGCACCTAATCTGGGGGGAATTGTATACTGCACCTAATGTGGGGGAAATGTATACTGCACCTAATGTGGGGGAAATGTATACTGCACCTAAGGTGGGGAACTACTTTATACTGCACCTAATGTGGGGGACTACTTTATACTGCACCTAATGTGGGGGAAATGTATACTGCACCTAATGTGGGGGAACTGTATACTGCACCTAATGTGGGGGAACTGTATACTGCACCTAATGTGGGGGAAATGTATACTGCACCTAATGTGGGGGAAATGTATACTGCACCTAATGTGGGGGAACTGTTTACTGCACCTAAGGTGGGGAACTACTTTATATTGCACCTAATGTGGGGGACTACTTTATACTGCACCTAATGTGGGGGACTACTGTATACTGCACCTAGTGTGGGGGAACTGTATACTGCACCTAATGTGGGGAACTACTGTATACTGCACCTAATGTGGGGAACTACTTTATACTGCACCTAATGTGGGGGGACTACTGTATACTGCAACTTATGTGGGGGGACTACTGTATACTGCTCCTAATGTGGGGAACTACTTTATACTGCACCTAATGTGGGGGAACTACTGTATACTGCACCTAATGTGTGGGACTACTGTATACTGCACCTAATGTGGGGGGACTACTGTATACTGCACCTAATGTGGGGGACTACTGTATACTGCACCTAATGTGGGGGACTACTGTATACTGCACCTAATGTGGGGGACTACTGTATACTGCACCTAATGTGGGAGACTACTGTATACTGCACCTAATGTGGCAGAACTACTGTATACTGCATCTAATGTGGGGGAACTACTGTATACTGCACCTAATGTGGGGGAACTACTGTATACTGCACCTAATGTGGGGGAACTACTGTATACTGCACCTAATGTGGGGGGATTACTGTATACTGCACCTAATGTGGGGGACCATACTGCACCTAATGTGTGGGGAACTATACTGCACCTAATGTGGGGGACTATACTGCACCCAATATGGGGAGAACTATACTGCCAACCTAATGTGGGGGAGCTATACTCTTTACCTAATGTTGGGGGTACTATACTGTCTACCTAATGTGGGGGATCATACTGCTTACCTAATGTGGGGGACTATACAAAAATATAAAATTGTACTATTCTGATCCCTATATCTCTTATTTTTCTGTATATGGGGATGTATGAGGTCATTTTTTGCGCTGTGATTTGTAGTTTTTATCGGTACTGTTTTTATTTTGATGGGACTTCTCAATTGCTTTTTAGATATTTTTTAGAGTATTTGAAGTGACCAAAAATGTTCAAATCTGGTTAGTGCACTACTATGACTTTTGGGGCCCCACTTTTGATTTTGCCTAGGGCCTCGCTGAGCCTAAACCCGGCCCTGGGCATCTTACTCTACTACTTTGTTTCTCACTGACATATAAAACGCTGATCTATAATAAATTCCCCACTTTGTCTATTATTATAACAATAATTACATCAATCGGAATATTTGTCAAATAAAAATGTTTATTCATCTTTTCCAGTGTTCATACATACAGGTTGGTGAAGAATACCCATAGTATACTGGTGATGACGTTAATGACACCTCTTATCTCGGGGATATTGACAATTAGGATGGCAATGGTGACCCGTCCCAGGAACTGTCTGACCGAGTTAATATAGTCCATCGGTCCGGTGATGCTGGTCACTATCCCCCTTGGCATAACCCACGTCAGAAGCTGAAGTGTGATGGCGATCCAGGTGAGCCTGTCACTGATGAAGCCGATCCAGCTGATGGCGGTGGGGTTACAGATCACGTAAAGAAGCTCTATAGTGCTGCTGGTGCTAATCCAGGTCACCAACTCATTGACTGGGTTCATCCAGGCAAGCAGGGAACTGCTGGTGATGGTGGGGATCCAGAATACCAATTCAGTGGTGGTGTCTATCCAGGACAGCAGGTCACTGATGGTACTAGCAAACGAGATCAGATCGTCAACAGCATCTATGAACCGGTCCAGCAGGTTGTTATCGATGGGGATATAGCATAGCAGGGAGATGATCATGTCACCATAAGTGCTGATCCAGCCAAGATAGTTTTTGATGATGGCCGCCCCGCTCTGCAGGTTGTTGGTAATGGAATCCCAGCTGATCGTGTCGCTGCTGGCAGTGGTGTCATTACTCTCCAGGACAGGGGTGATCTTTCTGATCCTGGTCCTGGTCCAGATGGGACACTTCATGTCGCTGCTGGCAGAGGTTTGATTACTCACCAGGACAGGGGTGATCTTTCTGATCCTGGTCCTCGTCCAGATGGGACACTTCATGTCGCTGCTGGTAGTATTCAAGCTGGGCAGATCTCTGATGGTATCGTTCTGCCCTTGCAGGTGGCTGGAGGTGATGTTCCGGCTCGGTTGGTTGCTGGTGATTTCAAACCAGAAACTCGGGCCGGTGGTGAAGAGGGAACCCAGGAGGATGGTAACTGTCCAGCACATGCTACAGGCCAAATTGACCTCATCCCTGCTGATGTGGTCCCCTCGAATCATGATAAAATAAAATAAAAAGCGCAAGGAAACAATATAGAAACACTAGTGCTCGCTAGATTGCAGTCCTCAGAGTAAGGCCTCTGGGGCTCTGCACCTCTTTTTCCAGCTATCACCATTTGTGAAGTCACATGTGTGATGTCATACGGAATGTCACTGCTCTGAGGACAGGTGTAGACATGGACATTTACATCCATTTGTTTTATAGGATGAAATAAGCTTTTTATTATTAAATAAAGATATAGAAAACTCTGGGTGTAGGGTGTTTTTTGGGGGGGGCGGTGACTTTATACGGAGGACTGGGTATTTGGGTGGGAAGGAACGTCACTTTATAACATAGAAGACAAATAAATATAATATACAAATATAAATACAGATATTAGTAAAATTCTGACAAAGTCCAACGTTATCTACAGATTTGGGTAGTCTGGCAGGAGGATTCCTCATTTTTGAGAATAGGAGGAGGAGGAAAGTGATGGTGGGGGAAGAATACACAGCTCCCGGATTGATCAGAACACTACAGCTCTGCTTCATTGGGAGTAGTCACCTGCACTCCAACCCCCATGTTTCTTTTCCCCCTATATATTGCAACTTATTCCTTCTACATATATACCTACAAACGCCAAAAGCGTAACACATTGTAACCCCGACACCAAATAAAGTACAAATCGACGTATGAAAATATATATTTTTTATTAATAAAAGAACATGATTCTAATAATGTACATAATAGACGCAATAAAATAAATATATATCAATATATGTTAAAAAATTTGTCTGCAAATAATGGCTACAGGTACGGTATTTATAGAATAGTGACCCAATAGAAAAGGAATAACACACCTGTCCAAATAGTAAGCCGCTGGGTCGGAAGTGACGTTGGACACCGCGGCACTCGTGTGATGGAGCACGCAACGCGCATTCACATTATAGAGCGTGAGCGACCACGAAAACATGGCCACAGTCACTCATACTGCGCATGCGTGCACGAAATAATTCTAAGGGGAAAGACAAGCTTCCCCAAAATGGCCGCAGATCGCCGCTAATAGAGGGATATACTAAATAAGCTGAACATCGGACCCAGGGCTAAATAATACAAAGAATGAAAATCTATAGTGGGAGAACTGACTGTGGACTGTGAAGGCAATAACATGGCTATAAATAATACAAATACATTAGAGATAATAGCAATAATGATTATAATAATAATAATCCGGGGGCATATGAAAGCATAAAAAAATGACAAGGATGTGATCACATGTATAATGGTAAAACAAATAAATAGTGCATGCAACATATACAACAAGGAGAAAAATATTTTTGTAAAAAAATATATTTATAGAAGTGTATAACTGAATATTGATTAGTGTGCAGGAATGATGTATACTAAAACCAAATGGATAGGAGCAGTGCCTGCAGAGTGCAAGAATATATAGAGCATGCAATACAAAAGATATAAAAAGTGCAGAGATATAGTGCATATGGTACAAAGCATACCGTATTTTTTGCCGTATAAGATGCACTTTTTCTTCCCCAAAACTTGGGGGGAAAAGTTGGTGCGTCTTATACGGCGAATACACACCTATCGTGGTGGTCCCTGCGGCCATCAATGGCCGGGACCCACGGCTAATACAGGACATCACCGATCGCGATGATGCCCTGTATTAACCCTTCAGACGCGGCGATCAAAGCTGACCGCTGCGTCTAAAGCGAAAGTGACACTAACCCGGCTGCATCGGGAGGGACCTTATCGGCCTCCTCGGTGTCTGCTCCGTGCTCGGATCCCCTGCATGAACGGCGCTCTCCTTTGTCGTCATCACGTCGTCGCTCCAATAGGAGCAACGCGATGGCGGCGACGGAGAGCGAGGATACCAGGCAGCAGAGACATTCCAGAGCGAAAGGCACACCCCGGGGACGTGTCGACAGCGATGGAGGGCGACATCCAGGGCAGCGGTGACGAGCGGTGACCGGTCCGGAGCGGCGGGGACACGCGAGTATTACCTCCTATACCAGTGGTCTTCAACCTGCGTACCTCCAGATGTTGCAAAACTACAACTCCTGGCATGCCCGGACAGCCAACGGCTGTACTTTACATTGTATTCTAGATTTTCCTCATTTAAAATTGGGTGCGTCTTATATGCCAGAGCGTCCTATAGGGCGAAAAATACGGTAAGTAATTATTTTAAAAAAAAAATAATTATTATTATTATTGAAAAATGGTATTAAAAATTATATATATATTTTTTTAATTTTATCTTTTTCTTGGTCACTGCACCTGCACTCACATTTAAGCTCAGAAATGTTTTATTTATACAGTTATCACTGAGCACTAGAAACCATGGAATATTTTGTGAGATGTTTCCTCCAGAATTTTCTGGGATGTAAAATGTGGCGCAACAAAAATCCAATATGGCTGCAAAAAAAAAATTGGGGTGCGAAAATTAATTTTCACATATTTTCAAAGCAGCACAAGAGACCTTTGAAAATGTGAGGAGAAAAAAAAGGTGTGAATAATATCGCTGGAACAGAAATTACATTAGTTTTTGAGAATCTCCCACAGAATGTCTGGGTTTAAAAAATATGTAATTTTGCTGAACAATCTGTCCCCTTACCTCTATATCAGTGTTTACCAACCAGAATGTCTCCAAGTGTTGCAAAACTTGGCATGCTGGGAGTTGCAGTTTTGCCAAAGCTGGATGTACCCTGGTTGGTAAACACTGTGTACATGTACCAGAGCTGAGTGTGTGATGATGTACATGTAGCAGAAATTAGTGTGCGACATGTGTATGGAGCAGAGCTGAATGTGTGATTATGTATAAGCACGACCACGCACACACTCAACTCTGCTACGTACACCTGATCACTCACTCAGCTCTACTGCATTTACAAAATCACACACTCAGCTCTGCTACATATACACAATCACACGCTCAGCTCTGCTGCATTTACACACACTCACACTCAGCTCTACTGCATTTACACAATCACACACTCAGCTCTGCTACATACACCTGATCACACACTCAGCTATGCTGCATAAACACAATCACACAGTCAGCTACAGCTACATATACACACACTCACTCAGCACTACTGCATATACACACACCCACACTCAGCTCTACTGCATTTACACAATCACACACTCAAATCTGCTACATACACCTGATTACACACTCAGCTCTGCTGCATATACACAATCACACACTCGGCTACAGCTACATATACACACACTCACTCAGCACTACTGCATATACACACACTCACACTCAGCTTTACTACATATACACACAATCACACTCAGCTTTACTACATATACACAATCACACATATACATTGGGGGAAATTTATCATTGCTGTAGGTACATGTTTTTTGTAGATTGTTTTGGTTGGTCTAAATTTGGTGCATTTGCAAGGCACAGGATAAATTTTGTGCAAAGTTCTAAATCTCCACACAGTTCTATTTGGACACTTGAGCTGCACCTCACAGGAAAAATGGACGTAGGGATTTTGTTTTATTGCTTTGACACTCGGATTTCATTGAGGTTTTTTGTTCACCAGTAAAAACGCCAGAAAAACTCACAGCTTTTTCCTGCGTTTATTCAGTTTTTCTTGCGTTCTTTTCTTGCGTTTTTGCTGGTGTGTGGAAACAATCATTTTTGTATCCTGTGGCAATTTTTTTTACTGCCTTCAGGCACCACTCCATGGGTCGGATGCAGAGCGCCCGGTCCACAGAGTGTAAGGAGGTGAGGAGTGATATATAGCGTATACAGGGTGAAGAGCATCACTACTTACCTACGCCAGCTGTATAGAATACTGGGGTGCATAGTGTACCCAGGTATACCATCCAGGAGCCCAGCAAGGAAAGAGTTAACTCACGCTGCTGCTGAAGCAGCAGAACTACGGTTCTAGGTCCGGTCATGAAACCGCATACGGGTCAAAAATGAGCCGATCGGAGTCACCGTTTGACTCCGGTCGGCTCATTAAAGTAAATAGAGTTCAGTGCTGGTCCGGCTGGGGTACGAGAGAGCCGGGTACAACCTCTTAATCTCTCTCAGATGATCCTACTTCAGGGTTAACACTCTGTAGTCCCTGTGCTGCTTCAGCAATTCTTATTCAGGTGCTATTCATGTCACGGATAGTACTTGTCTGTCCCCCGGCTCCAGCTGTCTCTTCTGCTGTCCTCTCTAAGGCTGAGTTCACATCACGTTTTTGCCAGACTGTTTTCAATCCGTTTTTCTAAAGAAAACCGTATAGCAAAAAAACGGATGGAACAGTATGGAAAAAAGTAAACCGTATGCATTTTTAAACTGTATACTGTTTTTAAAAGTGCATACAGTTCCGAAAATTTTGTCCATTTTTAATAGGAGGGGTGTTGGGTGGGGACTTTAGGATGCAAACGCGCATGTGCAAAAAAATACTGTATGTTTTCCCGTATGGAACCGTATACATGTGCGTTTTCCATTGACGTCCATTTAAAAAAAAAACGTATGCGCTTGCAGTACGGTTATTAAACTGAGAACAAAATCGTATTCAACCACGGTTTTGACTCCAGTTTAAAAACCGTACTGCAACCGCATACGTTTTTTTTTTTAAATGGACGTCAATGGAAAACGCACATGTATACGGTTCCATACATGAAAACATATACGGTTTTTACTTTGCACATGTGCATTTGCACCCTAAAGTCCCTACCCAATATCCCTCCCATTAAAAATGGACATTTTCAAAAACGTATGGGGAATTAAAAAAAAAAAAATGGATGGAACTGTATGCACTTTTAAAAACAGTATACGGTTTAAAAGCGCATACGGTTTACTTTTTCCCGTACTGTTCCATCCGTTTTTTTGCCATACGATTTTCTTTAGAAAAAACGATTGAAAATAGTATGGTAAAAACGTGATGTGAACCCAGCCTAAACCAGTGTTTCCCAACCAGGGGTGCCTCCAGCTATCGCAAATCTGCAACTCCCAGCATGCCCGGACAGCCGACGGCTGTCCGGGCATGCTGGAAGTTGCAGTTTTGCAACAGCTGGAGGCGCTCTGTTTGGGAAACACTGGTATAGTATATGGTGCAACATTCCGGGAATCTGATTGGTTGGATCCATTCCAGGAGTCGGATTGGTTGGATAAATACCGACCATTGCATTGCCAGTATTTTTTTATATAAAAATACCGGCAGGGTCGGCAAAATAAAGGTTGTGCCGGTAAAATACTGGCCTGGTGGCTGATGTCGCTCCATGTGGCTCTATGGTGGCTGATGTCGCTCTCACATCTCTCCACCAGTGGTGTGTCCTCACACAAGCCACGAATGCTGATGTCACAGCTCACAGCGGCAGTACACAGTCATCACTTTCCGCCTATTTTAAAATAAGCATATAGACCACGGGTCTCAAACTGGTGGCCCTCCAGATGATGCAAAACTTCAACTCCCAGCATGCCTGCACATGCCCAGACAGACATTTTCTGCAGCTAATGGTTGTCGGGAATGCTGGGAGTTAAAGTTTTGCAACACCTGGAGGGCCACCAGTTTGAGACCCCTGATGTAGACCCAACAATGTAATGGTCATAGAATAAGTTCCTCATGCTATTACCTGTTTACTACCAAATAGCCTCATGGTCAGACTTCCCTGCCACCGTGTTTTGTCAAACAGCACGCATACCCCAGCAATAAACCACATATACGTTGTGCACAGTACTTTAAAGGGGTATTCTGGTGGAAAACTTTTTTATTTTTTTTTTATTTTTTTTTGTTAGTCAACTGGTGCCAGAAAGTTTAACAGATTTGTAAATTACTTCTATTAAAAAAAAATCTAAATCCTTCCAGTACTTATTAGTGGCTGTATTCTCCAGAGGTTCTTTTCTTTTTGGATTTCTTTTCTGTCACAACCACAGTGCTTTCTGCTGACACCTCTGTCCATGTCAGGAACTGTCTGGAGTAGAAGCAAATTCCCATCTTAACCCCTTAAGGACTCAGCCCATTTTGGCCTTAAGGACTCAGACAATTTAATTTTTACGTTTTCATTTTTTCCTCCTCGCCTTCTAAAAATCATAACTCTTTAATATTTTCATCCACAGATTAGTATGAGGATTTTTTTTTTGCGCGACCAGTTGTCCTTTGTAATGACATCACTCAATATATGATAAAATGTATGGGGCAACCAAAAAACACTATTTTTGTGGGGAAATTAAAACGAAAAACGCAATTTTGCTAATTTTGGAAGGTTTCGTTTTCACGCCGTACAATTTATGGTAAAAATGACATGTGTTCTTTATTCTGAGGGTCAATACGATTAAAATGATACCCATTATTATATACTTTTATATTATTGTTGCGCTTAAAAAAAATCACAAACTTTTTAACCAAATTAGTACGTTTATAATCCCTTTATTTTGATGACCTCTAACTTTTTTATTTTTCCGTATAAGCGGCGATATGGGGGCTCATTTTTTGCGCCATGATCTGTACTTTTTTTTTATACCACATTTGCATATAAAAAACTTTTAATACATTTTTTATAATTTTTTTTTTAATAAAATGTATTAAAAAAAAGTAGGAATTCTGGACTTTTTTTTTTTTTTTTTATTCACGCCGTTCACCGTACGGGATCATTAACATTTTATTTTAATAGTTCGGACATTTACACACGCGGCGATACCAAATATGTCTATAAAAAATGTTTTTTTACGCTTTTTGGGGGTAAAATAGGAAAAAACGGACGTTTTACTTTTTTATTGGGGGAGAGGATTTTTCACTTTTTTTACTTTTACTTTTACATTTTTTTACATTTGTTTTTTACACTTGAATAGTCCCCATAGGGGACTATTCATAGCAATACCATGATTGCTAATACTGATCTGTTCTATGTATAGGACATAGAACAAATTAGTATTATCGGTCATCTTCTGCTCTGGTCTGCTCGATCACAGACCAGAGCAGGAGACGCCGGGAGTCGGACGGAGGAAGGAGAGGGGACCTCCGTGCGGCGTTATGAATGATCGGATCCCCGCAGCAGCGCTGCGGGCGATCCGATCGTTCATTTAAATCGCGCACTGCCGCAGATGCCGGGATCTGTATTGATCCCGGCACCTGAGGGGTAAATGGCGGACGCCCGCGAGATCGCGGGCGTCGGCCATTGCCGGCGGGTCCCTGGCTGCGATCAGTAGGACGTCCTTAAGGGGTTAAAGGGGTACTCCGACCCTGAGACATCTTATCCCCTATCCAAAGGAGTAGAGGAGTGTATATGGGTGACAGATGGGTGTAGAGTAGTGTACATGGGTGAAAGTGGCGTGTAGAGGAGTGTACATGGGTGACTGGTGTGTAGAGGGGTGACAGGGGAGTGTATATGGGTGACAGAAGGGTGTAGAGGAGTGTCCATGGGTGACAGAGGGGTGTAGAGGAGTGTACATGGGTGACAGAGGGGTGTAGAGGAGTGTATATTGGTGACAGAGGGGTGTAGAGGAGTGTACATGGATGACCGAGGGGTGTAGAGGAGTGTACATGGGTGACAGAGGGGTGTAGAGGAGTGTACATGGGTGTCAGAGGGGTGTAGAGGAGTGTACATGGGTGAAAGATGGGTGTAGAGGAGTGTACATTGGTGACAGAGGGGTGTAGAGGAGTGTACAGAGGGGTGTAGAGGAGTGTACATGGGTGGCAGAGGGGTGTAGAGGATGGTGACAGATTGGTGTAGAGTAGAGTACATGCGTGAAAGTGGGGTGTAGAGGAGTGTACACGGGTGACAGAAGGTGTAGAGGAGTGTAAATGGGGGACAGAGGGGTGTAGAGGAGTGTACATTGGTGACAGAGGGGTGCAGAGGAGTGTACATGGGTGGCAGATGGGTGTAGAGGAGTGTATATGGGTGACAGATGGGTGTAGAGGAGTGTACATGGGTGAAAGTGGCGTGTAGAGGACTTTACATGGGTGACTGGTGTGTAGAGGGGTGACAGGAGTGTATATGGGTGACAGAAGGGAGTAGAGGAGTGTACATGGGTGACAGAGGGGTGTAGAGGAGTGTACATGGATGACAGAGGGGTGTAGAGGAGTGTACATGGATGACAGAGTGGTGTAGAGGAGTGTACATGGATGACAGAGGGGTGTAGAGGAGTGTACATGGGTGGCAGAGGGGTGTAATGGAGTGTACATGGGAGACAGATGGGTGTAGAGGGTTGACAGAGGGGTGTACATGGGTGACAGAGGGGTGTAGAGGAGTGTACATGGGTGTCAGAGGGGTATAGAGGAGTGTACATGGGTGACAGAGGGGTGTAGAGGGGTGACAGAGGGGTGTAGTGCAGTGTACATGGGTGTCAGAGGGGTGTAGAGGAGTGTACATGGGTGACAGAGGGGTGAAGAGGGGAGTACATGGGTGGCAGAGGGGTGTAATGGAGTGAACATGGGTGACAGAGGGGTGTAGAGGGGAGTACATGGGTGGCAGAGGGGTGTAATGGAGTGCACATGGGTGACAGAGGGGTGTAGAGGGGTGACAGGGGTGTACATGGGTGACAGAGGGGTGTAGAGGAGTGTACATGGGTGTCAGAGGGGTGTAGAGGACTGTACATGGGTGACAGAGGGGTGTAGAGGGTAGTACATGGGTGGCAGAGGGGTGTAATGGAGTGTACATGGGTGACAGAGGGGTGTAGAGGGGCGACAGGGGTGTACATGGGTGACAGAGGGGTGTAGAGGAGTGTACATGGGTGTCAGAGGGGTGTAGAGGAGTGTACATGGGTGACAGAGGGGTGTAGAGAAGTGTATATGGGTGTCAGAGGGGTGTGGAGGAGTTTACATGGGTGACAGAAGGGTGTAGAGGAGTGTACATGGGTGACAGAGGGGTGTAGAGGAGTGTACATGGGTGTCAGAGGGGTGTAGAGGAGTGTACATGGGTGACAGAGGGGTGTAGAGGAGTGTACATGGGTGTCAGAGGGGTGTAGAGGAGTGTACGTGGGTGACAGAGGGGTGTAGACGAGTGTATATGGGTGACAGATGGGTGTAGAGGAGTGTACATGGGTGAAAGTGGCGTGTAGAGGAGTGTACATGGGTGACTGGTGTGTAGAGGGGTGACAGAGGAGTGTATATGGGTGACAGAAGGGTGTTGAGGAGTGTACATGGGTGACAGAGGGGTGTAGAGGAGTGTACATGGGTGACAGAGGGGGGTAGAGGAGTGTACATGGATGACAGAGGGGTGTAGAGGAGTGTAAATGGATGACAGAGGGGTGTAGAGGAGTGTACATGGGTGGCAGAGGGGTGTAATGGAGTGTACATGGGAGACAGATGGGTGTAGAGGGGTGACAGAGGGGTGTACATGGGTGACAGAGGGGTGTAGAGGAGTATACATGGGTGTCAGAGGGGTATAGAGGAGTGTACATGGGTGACAGAGGGGTGTAGAGGAGTTTACATGGGTGTCAGAGGGGTGTAGAGGAGTGTACATGGGTGACAGAGGGGTGTAGAGCGGAGTACATGGGTGGCAGAGGGGTGTAATGGAGTGTACATGGGTGACAGAGGGGTGTAGAGGGGTGACAGGGGTGTACATGGGTGAAAGAGGGGTGTAGAGGAGTGTACATGGGTGTCAGAGGCGTGTAGAGGAGTGTACATGGGTGACAGAGGGGTGTAGAGAAGTGTATGTGGGTGTCAGAGGGGTGTAGAGGAGTGTACATGGGTGACAGAGGGGTGTGGAGGAGTTTACATGGGTGACAGAAGGGTGTAGAGGAGTGTACATGGGTGACAGGGGTGTAGAGGAGTGTACATGGGTGAAAGTGGCGTGTAGAGGAGTGTACATGGGTGGCAGAGGGGTGTAATGGAGTGTACATGGGAGACAGATGGGTGTAGAGGGTTGACAGAGGGGTGTACATGGGTGACAGAGGGGTGTAGAGGAGTGTACATGGGTGTCAGAGGGGTATAGAGGAGTGTACATGGGTGACAGAGGGGTGTAGAGGGGTGACAGAGGGGTGTAGTGCAGTGTACATGGGTGTCAGAGGGGTGTAGAGGAGTGTACATGGGTGACAGAGGGGTGAAGAGGGGAGTACATGGGTGGCAGAGGGGTGTAATGGAGTGTACATGGGTGACAGAGGGGTGTAGAGGGGAGTACATGGGTGGCAGAGGGGTGTAATGGAGTGTACATGGGTGACAAAGGGGTGTAGAGGGGTGACAGGGGTGTACATGGGTGACAGAGGGGTGTAGAGGAGTGTACATGGGTGTCAGAGGGGTGTAGAGGACTGTACATGGGTGACAGAGGGGTGTAGAGGGTAGTACATGGGTGGCAGAGGGGTGTAATGGAGTGTACATGGGTGACAGAGGGGTGTAGAGGGGCGACAGGGGTGTACATGGGTGACAGAGGGGTGTAGAGGAGTGTACATGGGTGTCAGAGGGGTGTAGAGGAGTGTACATGGGTGACAGAGGGGTGTAGAGAAGTGTATATGGGTGTCAGAGGGGTGTGGAGGAGTTTACATGGGTGACAGAAGGGTGTAGAGGAGTGTACATGGGTGACAGGGGTGTAGAGGAGTATATATGGGTGACATAGGGGTGTAGTCGAGTGTACATGGGTGACAGAGAGGTGTGGAGGAGTTTACATGGGTGACAGAAGGGTGTAGAGGAGTGTACATGGGTGACAGAGGGGTGTAGAGGAGTGTACATGGGTGACAGAGGGGTGTAGAGGAGTGTACATGGGTGGCAGGGGGTGTAGAGGAGTGTACATGGGTGACAGAGGGGTGTAGAGGAGTGTACATGGGTGACAGAGGGGTGTAGAGGAGTGTACATGGGTGGCAGGGGGTGTAGAGGAGTTTACAAGGGTGGCAGAGGGGTGTAGAGGAGTGTACATGGATGGCAGAGGGGTGTAGAGGAGTGTACATGGGTCAAAGTGGGATGTAGAGGAGTGTACATGGGTGACAAAGGGGTGTATAGGAGTGTACATGGGAGGCTGAGAGGTGTAGAGGAATGTACATGAGTGACAGAGGGGTGTAGAGGAGTGTATCTGGGTGACAGAGGGGTGTAGAGGAGTGTACATGGATGACAGAGGGGTGTAGAGGTGTGTACATGGGTGGCAGAGGGGTGTAGAGGGGTGTACATGGGTGACAGAGGGGTGTAGAGGAGTGTACATGGGTGACAGAGGGGTGTAGAGGAGTGTATATTGGTGACAGAGGGGTGTAGAGGAGTGTACATGGATGGCAGAGGGGTGTAGAGGAGTGTACATGGGTCAAAGTGGGATATAGAGGAGTGTACATGGGTGACAAAGGGGTGTTTAGGAGTGTACATGGGAGGCTGAGGGATGTAGCGGAATGTAGATGGGTGACAGAGGGGTGTAGAGGAGTGTACATGGGTGACAGAGGGGTGTAGAGGAATGTACATGGGTGACAGAGGGGTGTAGAGGAGTGTACATGGGTGACAGAGGGGTGTAGAGGAGTGTACATGGGAGGCTGAGGGGTGTAGAGGAATGTACATGGGTGACAGAGGGGTGTAGGGGAGTGTACCTGGGTGACAGAGGGGTGTAGAGGAGTGTACATGGGTGACAGAGGGGTGTAGAGGAGTGTACATGGGTGACAGAGGGGTGTAGAGGAGTGTACATGGGTGAAAGAGGGGTGTAGAGGAGTGTACATGGGTGACAGAGGGGTGTATAGGGGGATGGCCTAGGTATACATGGATGACAGGAGGGTGGGCAGGAGGGACAGAGGGGTGAATAGGGGGGAGGGACATGGGTGACAGATGTAGACTGGGGGATGGTCAGAGGGGTGGATGGGGGGGGGGGTGAACATGTGTTACAGAGGTATGGACAGGAGTGGCCAAGGTGGACATGGATGACAGGATGGTGGACACAGGAGATATGGGGGTGAACTGGGATAACAGGGGATGGACAAGGATGACAAGGGGGATAAAAGAGGGCTGACAAAGGGACACAGGGGTTAATAGGAGGTGGAAATGGGTGACTGGGTAGACTGAGGGTGTAGACATGTGTTACAGGAGGTAGACTGGGGGGTGGACAGGGAGGGGTGGACATGGGTGACAGGGATGAACAAGGGGTGGACAAAGTGGACATCATGAATAACAGGGGTGAGGGGGGTTGACAGGGTTAAGAAGGTGTAACAGAGGGTACAGTCCCTTAAGCCATTTTTCTTCAATACACTGGCACGGTAACCAGGCGCAGCTTCCACCTTCCTCCCCTCTCCGGCAGGGCACCGACTCAGGGCTCCGACAGGGCACTTACTCACTGAGGCGCTTTGGGGGGGGGGATGCTGGGGCATGGGTCACTACACCGGCACGGTAATCCGGCAGAGCACCACCAGGGCACTCACTCACTAGGTCGCAGGGTGAGAGGGATGCAGGGGGATGCGGTGTGTGCACGCACAGCATAGCGCACACATACTTCCCTTCCCCCCTGTGGCGCCATAAACAGACGCGCAGGCCGGGCCGGTGAATAAAATAAATAAATAATTGCCGGCAAAATCCAGCGGCACCCCAGTTGGGAATCACTGCTCTAGATAGAGTCTGTCTATGATATCCTAACCAAAGAAGCTTTTGTTGTATTGTAACAAGTTACTTCCTACTCACATGTATTGTTCTACTATAGTCAATTAACTAATTAGCTTGTAATGCTTTCTTACTAATGATATCTAATTGATATTCATTTATATATATCATTGTGTTTGTTAGGCTTCTTTCACACTACAAAATTCTCCGTTTTTAAACAAAGTTCCGTCTGAAAATCAGCTGAAAACGTCTGTTACAAAATCCTATAGAACACACACTCACGCAGTGTCCAGCTCACCACTCCCCGTCTCAGTGCACGGAAACGTGTGGACTCCACGTACAAATGCAAACTTGACAAGAAAGGAAAGTCCAGCACTGCAGGTCCAAAGCAAGGAAGCCGTTTTATTGTATAAGAACACACGGACACCAAACGTGGATCACAAGTGACACGTTAGTCGGTACGACTAAGGCGATAGAGCTCGCCGAAACGCGTCACTTGTGATCCACGTTTGGTGTCCATGTGTTCTTATACAATAAAATGGCTTCCTTGCTTTGGACCTGCAGTGCTGGACTTTCCTTTCTTGACAAAATCCTATACTGCCGTAAAAAAATCCCATTATAGTCTATGGGATTTTCTAATAGCCGTTTTAACACGTTATAGCCTGTTATTAACCCCTTAACGACCAATGACGTATATTTACGTCCTTGGCCGGCTCCCGCGATATAACGGGTCGGTCCCGGCAGCGATCGCGGTGCCACACGCTACTAACCCTTTAGATGCGGCGTTCAAAGTTGAACGCTGCGTCTAAACCGAAAGTGAAAACTGCCCGGCTGCTCAGCGGGGCTATTCGGGTCCACCGCAGTGAAAATGCGGTGTCCCGATCAGCTGGGACACGAGCGGAGGTCCTCTTACCTGCCTCCGGCATGTCCCCTCAGGCTTGAGCAATCGACCGCCAATAATGCTGATCATTGCAAAGCTATGGCTTTGCAGTGAACAGTGCTGGCAATCAGTGTGTGCAGTGTTATAGGTCCCTATGGGATCTATAATACTGCAAAAAAAAGTGTAAAAAAAAAAGTTCATAAATATGATTTAACCCTTTCCTTAATAAAAGTTCAAATCACCCCCCTTTTCCCATAAAAAAACACCATGTAAATAAAAATAAATGTGGTAGGTCTCAGGGGTAGGGGTAGTACAGTCAGAGATTTGCTTTGGTATATCAGGGGTTAATGTTAACCCTATGGTTCGTGACACCAGTCTGAGGGCTAGTATGCTGAGATGACTCTCCGGCCTATCGCCGCCCTTCCCAGTAACGATAGGTGCATCAGAATAAAGACTGAAGGTCCACAAGGTAGTTGAATTTGAACTTGCATAAACTTTACTCAACGTCTTGCGATACATCCACAGAGTAGTAACAGTCTCAATCAAACAGTCTCTATATACTTCAATGACTGGCAGATGTTGCGGACCTTCAATTTAGATAATAGTCTCTGAATTAAGGGTATATTGGGAAGATCCGTCCGGATTTAGGGGATAAATAAGGTCTGGTGGTCTTGCAGAGTGTTTAGGGATTGATACACTCACAATTTGGAATAGAACAGCCGTCGCCGCAAGGCTAAGGCCTAGACTCACTGATGACAGCAGCGCAGATCCTTTCTCGTCAACAGCCAGGAACCATGAGAGAGATTAATGGCCGCCGCACCCTTATATGGGCAGGGGCGGGGCTGTTTTGATTGGTCCAGCCATCTGTCACTCACTGTCACAAAGGAAATGAGTGCATTACGTCACAAGGACCTCCAAAGGTCCTCAAGCAGAAATACCATAGAGTTTACCTGACCACATGACCAGCAGGTCCTGCTACGCTCACAGGTAATTAACTATTTATATACATTTTATACAGTTAGACTTCCACAAATAAGGAGCATATGACTAGAGCAATGACTCTAGGGGTGAGAGGTGACTAGGGGTGGACTATACAAAAGGACCCCGACATCCTAGGGACTCTGGCAATGGGGACCTATAAACAGGTAGCGTATAGGATGCGGTACCGGGAAACCACAAACCCCCTTACTTAAGATAAGTCGACCTCGACGCCTGTCCCCTAAGACAGAGGGACTAGGACTAGAACAGGATGATATATAAATTTCCTATACATCCTAAGTAAACACTGAACACATTTACATTCCCTGATACTCTCATTAGTATCTGAACTAGACAATAAAAATCTATCTAGACTTGTACTTTTTGATCAAAAATGTATACTAACAACCTGTTAGTTTTTGATATTATGCTGAGAAGCAATCAGATCATTATACAAGATTGTAGATGTGCACCATGTCTGTTTCTTCTACCTGAATTCACACTGTGATTTCTATCCCCTCCTTTTTTTTTTCTCTTTTTGAACATGTTGTTTGCACTCTTCCCCACCCCCTCAGCCTAACCCTAAATTAGTAGTAATTAGTTACACATGGGCCATTTCTTTCCTAGCAGCCTCCCAGTCTGACTGGGAGAGCATGGTAAGTGAGCTATTACACCTTGTTCACACTGGTGTGGTGCCGTGCGGTGTCCGTTGCTGCCGTGGCGCCGTGTCTGCTGGGAGGTACGGCCCATAGACTGGTTTGAGTGGCATTGGGGCCGCTCTGCCAGTGGGTCGTTTTCCCCCCCTGTGGGCATTGGTGTCGCGGCGGTGGTGGTCGCCGCCCGGTGCTGCGCCATTTTATGCTAGGGACGTTAGGGACCCACTCTGGATAGGTGGCCTTGACGTGGCGAGTGGGCTTGTTCTTTTTGATCAAAAATGTATACTAACAACCTGTTAGTTTTTGATATTATGCTGAGAAGCAATCAGATCATTATACAAGATTGTAGATGTGCACCATGTCTGTTTCTTCTACCTGAATTCACACTGTGATTTCTATCCCCTCTTTTTTTTTGTTCTCTTTTTGAACATGTTGTTTGCACTCTTCCCCACCCCCTCAGCCTAACCCTATATTAGTAGTAATTAGCTACACATGGGCCATTTCTTTCCTAGCAGCCTCCCAGTCTGACTGGGAGAGCATGGTAAGTGAGCTATTACACCTTGTTCACACTGGTGTGGTGCCGTGCGGTGTCCGTTGCTGCCGTGGCGCCGTGTCTGCTGGGAGGTACGGCCCATAGACTGGTTTGAGTGGCATTGGGGCCGCTCTGCCAGTGGGTCGTTTTCCCCCCCTGTGGGCATTGGTGTCGCGGCGGTGGTGGTCGCCGCCCGGTGCTGCGCCATTTTATGCTAGGGACATTAGGGACCCACTCTGGATAGGTGGCCCTGACGTGGCGAGTGGGCTTGTACTTTTTGATCAAAAATGTATACTGACAACCTGTTAGTTTTTGATATTATGCTGAGAAGCAATCAGATCATTATACAAGATTGTAGATGTGCACCATGTCTGTTTCTTCTACCTGAATTCATTATTCTTTTTGTCAACAATGAGTTACCTGTTAGTACACATAAGGTATACTGGCTAGCCTGAAGCTAGGTCACAGTAAGATTGGCTGCTAGGGTCTATCGGCTACATGCTACTTACCCCTAGATTACTTCACATAACCTACCTAGGTTACTTTAAGCATTACGCGTTTATTTCTGTATTTGCAAGAGTATCTACTGGCCAGGCAGAACATCTCACACACGCAAAGGAGAAGAAAAGTGTACCTAACAGTGGCAGGAATTGGACATCAATAGGCTACAATCCCTAAGGTGTTTTCTTAAGGGAGATATTTATTTTGGTGTATGCACTAGAAAAATTTGAGGTAGTACATCTAAGTGAGTAATCTAGAGTACTGAAAAGTTATAGGCAGTGCATTGAAGTGGGTTATCAAAGGTACTATGTGTGCAGGTACTAAGTGTGAGTCCTGGTACCTTATGGGTAGTTTGCCCTGTGTTGTCCTTTGAGACCGCAACACCACCTCCGAGTCATCAGGAGTTCCTTCGCTTGAGGATTCTTCATGAACTTCAGTCCCCGAGGGACCAGCTGGAGGGCTGGAAACAGAAGCAATATCTTCGGTTGGACTGAGGGGTTCTCTGAAGGCAGGTGGAGTAGGGACATTCAGATCTGGAGTAGTCACAGGAGCAGGAATGATGTTTGGTGTAGCAACCAATGATGGTTGACAGGGAGCAACAGCTATTGGCAACTGGCTGGGCTGAGCAACCAGCGGTGGCTGGCTGTCTGGAGCTGGAAACGGTATACCCCAATACATGGTAGGCTGCGGAGATGGGAACAAAGGAACGTCCATAGAGGGATGAATTCCTTCTCACGGCACGTATTCTCTCACTGGCCTTGTTGGAGGTGGAATAGAAGTATCAGGAGGAGTAGAAGGAGGTGGGCCAACGATATCTTCTTTCAGGCACACTTTTATTCTATTTCTGTGGACCACCTGTGGCTCGAACCCACCTTCTGTATCTCATACACGTCCGTTTCGGGGTAAGGTACCGCAGTAATGGTGTACGGTTCTTTTTCCTCAAGGAGTCCAATTTATGGGTTCTAGGGAATTTTCGGAGCCACACCTTATCTCCAAGCTGTAAGGGCTGAGCCGAAGCATGCCGATTATAATCTTTTTGCTGACGCTCATGAACTTCACCCATTTTCTTCTCAATAATGTCCTTAGCTTCCTCAATTCTTCGTTGATGCTCTGACACCCAACCTTGGGAAACCTGAGGAGAATTGTTGAAAGGTGCTTGCAACCCGAAGGTCCGATCCTTTGGTAATTGGCCGTGTAGGCCTATCATCAGGAAAAAAGGCGTATACCCTGTAGAGCAGTGGACAGTGTTGTTGTAAATTTCCAGGAGTTCAGGCAACAGCTGTGGCCACTCTTCGTGCTTTGAGACAGAGGCAGCTCTGAGTATCTGGATGAATACTTGGTTGATCCTCTCGCAGAGCCCATTCCGTTGGGGATGGTAAGCCGTCGTCCGGAGCTTCTTGCAGTCATGTAACCGGCAAAGTTCTTGGAACGACTGGGCTTCAAAGGCGGTTCCCCGATCCGTGAGGACCGATTCGGGACACCCCAGAGGTTGGATCCAATGACGATAGAAGAGCTGAGCCGCAGTCTTGGCTGTGAGATCCTTGACAGGGACCACGACCACCCCCTTGGAATAATGATCCACCATGGTTAGAGCGTGACAGTAGCCAGATTGAGTGGGGGCCAACTTCATATGATCCAAGGCAACAATCTGGTTCGGTCTCTCCGTACAGATAGGATGCAAAGGGGCTCTTGCGTCCCTTCCGGGATTCTTGATCACATTGCACACAGAGCATTCAGCACACCATTTCTCGATGTCTCCCCGCATCCTAATCCAGTAAAATCTCCTTCTGATGGTGCCCTCTGTCTTATGGACCCCGAAGTGTCCGGATTGATCATGATAGGCATTCAGGACCATGGCTGCATCTCTTCTGGGAACCACAATCTGTTGTATGCGGTCTCCTGAGACTGGGTCCAAGGAATTTCGGTAGACCAACCCCTTGTGAAGGAACAGGCGATTTCTCTGTCGCCATAGCCGCTTCAATTCGAAGTCCTCCTGTGTCTTGTGTACCTGAGTGGGCACTTTCTTGTGGAGGCAATAGTCCAAGAGGTCCCCGATGACCCGGCTTTCATCCTGAAGTGTCTTCCATATAGACAAATCTTCAGTAACTTTGGGAGATTCAGGTCCGTCACCCGCCTGGGCAGTTAGAGCACTCTGGCTCACAAACCTTCGGTAGAAGGGAGGCATTTCCACATCTTCCCATACATCTTCAGCAGGAGGTGCTTCTCCTGGGGCCATGCGAGAAAGCACATCCGCATTAACATTGGTTTTTCCGCTGCAGTACATAATGTTGAACTTATAGTTGGCCAACCGAGAGGCCCAGCACTGTTCAAGAGCCCCCAACTTAGCAGTGTTCAAGTGGGCTAAGGGGTTGTTATCAGTATAGACCGTGAAGGGAGTAGCAGCAAGATAGTCCTTAAACTTCTCAGTAATGGCCCAGACCAGGGCCAGGAGCTCCAGTTTGAAGGAGCTATAGTTGGCCTCATTCTTCTCGGCGCCTCGAAGATGTCGGCTGGCATAGGCAATCACCCTCTCTTTGCCATCTTGCACCTGAGATAAGACTGCTCCCAGACCTTGAATTTTGCTGTTACGCCGAGTGCTCCGGGTCCCCGCTTCTCCCCGGAGCGCTCGCAGCATCCTCTCATTCGCAGCGCCCCGGTCAAGCCTGCTGACCGGGTGCGCTGCAATATCACTCCCAGCCGGGATGCAATTCGCGACGCGGGAGGCGCCCGCTCGCGATGCGCGTCCCGGCTCCCGTACCTGCCCGTTCCCCGTCTGTCTTGTCCCGGCGCACGCGGCCCCGCTCCTTAGGGCGCGCGCGCGCCGGGTCTCTGCAGTTTAAAGGGCCACTGCGCCACTGATTGGCGCAGCAGGCCTAATCAGTGTTATCACCTGTGCACTCCCTACTTATACCTCACTTCCCCTGCACTCCCTCGCCGGATCTTGTTGCCTTTGTGCCAGTGAAAGCGTTCCCTTGTGTGTTCCTAGCCTGTGTTCCAGACCTCCTGCCATTGCCCCTGACTACGATCCTTGCTGCCTGCCCTGACCTTCTGCTACGTCCGACCTTGCTCTTGTCTACTCCCTTGTACCGCGCCTATCTTCAGCAGTCAGAGAGGTTGAGCCGTTGCTGGTGGATACGACCTGGTTGCTACCGCCGCTGCAAGACCATCCCGCTTTGCGGTGGGCTCTGGTGAATACCAGTAGCAACTTAGAACCGGTCCACCAACACGGTCCACGCCAATCCCTCTCTGGCACAGAGGATCCACCTCCAGCCAGCCGAATCGTGACAGTAGATCCGGCCATGGATCCCGCTGAAGTCCCGCTGCCAGTTGTCGCCGACCTCACCACGGTGGTCGCCCAGCAGTCGCAACAGATAGCGCAACAAGGCCACCAGCTATCTCAACTGACCGTGATGCTACAGCAGCTATTACCACAGCTCCAGCAATTTTCTCCTCCGCCAGCTCCTGCACCTCCTCCGCAGCGAGTGGCCGCTTCCAGCCTTCGATTATCCTAAATTTGATGGGGACTCTAAGTTTTGCCGTGGTTTCCTTTCGCAATGTTCCCTGCACTCGGAGATGATGTCGGACCAGTTTCCTACTGAAAGGTCTAAGGTGGCTTTCGTAGTCAGCCTTCTGTCTGGGAAAGCTCTGTCATGGGCCACACCGCTCTGGGACCGCAATGACCCTGTCACTGCCTCTGTACACTCCTTCTTCACGGAGATTCGAAGTGTCTTTGAGGAACCTGCCCGAGCCTCTTCTGCTGAGACTGCCCTGCTGAACCTGGTCCAGGATAATTTTTCTGCTGGCGAGTACGCCATCCAATTCCGTACTCTTGCCTCCGAGTTATCCTGGAATAACGAGGCCCTCTGCGCGACCTTTAAAAAAGGCCTATCCAGTAACATTAAAGATGTGCTGGCCGCACAAGAAATTCCTGCTAACCTGCATGAACTTATTCATCTTGCCACCCGCATTGACATGCGTTTTTCCAAAAGGCGTCAGGAGCTCCTCCAGGATATGGACTTTGTTCGCACGAGGCAGTTTCTCTCCCCGGCTCATCTCTTCTCTGGTCATCTGCAATCCGTTCCTGTGCCTCCCGCCGTGGAGGCTATGCAAGTTGACCGGTCTCGCTTGACACCTCAAGAGAGGACACGACGCCGCATGGAGAATCTTTGCCTGTACTGTGCCGGTACCGAACATTTCTTTGAAGGATTGTCCTATCCGTCCTCCCCGCCAGGAAAGACGTACGCTGACTCCGCACAAAGGTGAAACAGCTCTTGATGTGAACTCTGCTTCTCCACGCCTTACTGTGCGGATATCTTCTTCTACCTTCTCCTTCTCTGCTATGGCCTTCTTGGATTCCGTATCTGCAGGAAATTTTATTTTGGCCTCTCTCATCAACAGGTTCAACATCCCGGTGACCAGTCTCACCAGACCCCTCTACATCAATTCTGTTAACAATGAAAGATTGGACTGTACCGTGCGTTACCGCACGGAACCTCTCCTAATGTGCATCGGACCCCATCACGAAAAAATTGAATTTTTGGTCCTCTCTAACTGCACTTCAGAAATTCTTCTTGGATTACCGTGGCTTCAACGCCATTCCCCAACCCTTGATTGGTCCACAGGAGAAATCAAGAACTGGGGTACTTCTTGTCACAAGGACTGTCTTAAACCGGTTCCCAGTACTCAGTCGTGACCCTGTGGTTCCCACCGGTATCTGGTCCTCCTAAGGCCTATCTGGACTATGCTGATGTTTTTTGCAAAAAACAAGCAGAGACTTTGCCTCCTCACAGGCCTTATGACTGTCCTATTGACCTCCTCCCGGGTACTACTCCACCCCGGGGCAGAATCTATCCTCTGTCTGCTCCAGAAACCCAAGCCATGTCGGAGTACATCCAGGATAATTTAGAAAAGGGGTTTATCCGCAAGTCCTCCTCTCCTACCAGAGCTGGATTTTTTTTTTGTGTCCAAAAAAGATGGCTCCCTACGCCCTTGCATTGATTACCCGCGGACGTAATAAAATCACGGTAAAAAACCGCTACCCCTTACCTCTTATCTCGGAACTCTTTGATCGCCTACAAGGCGCCCACATCTTTACCAAGCTGGACTTAAGAGGTGCTTATAATCTCATCCGCATCAGGGAGGGGGACGAATGGAAGACTGCATTTAACACCAAAGATGGACACTTTGAGTATCTGGTCATGCCCTTTGGCCTGTGCAACGCCCCTGCCGTCTTCCAAGACTTCCAAGAATTTTTCGTGATCTCCTATATACCTGTGTTGTGGTTTACCTGGACGATATTCTGATTTTTTCTGCCAACTTAGAAGAACACCGCCAGCATGTCCGCATGGTTCTTCAGAGACTTCGGGACAATCAACTTTATGCCAAAATGGAAAAATGTCTCTTTGAATGTCAATCTCTTCCTTTCCTAGGATACTTGGTCTCTGGCCAGGGACTACAAATGGACCCAGATAAACTATCTGCCGTGTTAGATTGGCCACGCCCCTCCGGACTCCGTGCTATCCAACGTTTTTGGGGTTCGCCAATTATTACAGACAATTCATTCCACACTTCTCCACTATTGTGGCCCCTATCGTGGCTTTAACCAAGAAAAATGCCAATCCTAAATCCTGGTCTCCCCAAGCGGAAGACGCATTTAAACATCTCAAGTCTGCCTTTTCTTCTGCTCCCGTGCTCTCCAGACCTGACCCATCTAAACCCTTTCTATTGGAGGTAGATGCCTCCTCAGTGGGAGCTGGAGCAGCTCTTCTACAAAAAAATTCTTCCGGACATGCTGTTACTTGTGTTTTTTTTTCTAGGACCTTCTCTCCGGCGGAGAAAAACTATTCCATTGGTGATCGAGAACTGCTGGCCATTAAATTGGCGCTTGAGGAATGGAGGCACCTGCTGGAGGGATCAAAATATCCAGTTATTATATACACTGATCACAAGAATCTCTCCTATCTCCAGTCTGCCCAACGACTGAACCCTCGCCAGGCTAGGTGGTCGTTGTTCTTTGCCCGTTTTAACTTTGAAATCCATTTTCGCCCTGCTGACAAGAACATTAGGGCCGATGCCCTCTCTCGTTCTTCTGATGCCTCTGAAGTAGAGGCCTCTCTGCAACACATCATTCCTCCGGACTGTCTGATCTCCACTTCTCCAGCTTCCATCAGGCAAACTCCTCCGGGAAGACCTTCATTTCTCCACGCCAGCGTCTCGGGATTCTCAAGTGGGGACACTCCTCCCACCTCGCAGGCCATGCGGGCATCAAAAAATCCTTTCAACTCATCTCTCGATTTTATTGGTGGCCGACTCTGGAGACTGATGTTGTTGATTTCGTGCGGGCCTGTACTGTCTGTGCCCGGGATAAGACTCCTCGCCAGAAGCCTGCTGGTCTCCTTCATCCTCTGCCTGTTCCTGAACAGCCTTGGTCACAGATTGGTATGGACTTTATTACGGACTTGCCCTCATCCTGTGGCAACACAGTTGTTTGGGTGGTCGTTGATCGATTTTCCAAGATGGCACATTTTATTCCTCTTCCTGGCCTTCCTTCAGCGCCTCAGTTGGCAAAGCAATTTTTTATACACATTTTTCGCCTTCACGGTTTGCCCACGCATATCGTCTCGGATAGAGGCGTCCAATTTGTGTCTAAATTCTGGAGGGCCCTCTGTAAACAGCTCAAGATCAAATTAAACTTCTCTTCTTCTTATCATCCCCAATCCAATGGGCAAGTAGAAAGAATTAATCAGGTCCTGGGTGACTATTTACGGCATTTTGTTTCCTCCCGCCAGGATGACTGGGCAGATCTTCTACCATGGGCCGAATTCTCATACAACTTCAGAGTCTCCGAATCTTCTGCTAAATCCCCATTTTTCGTGGTGTACGGCTGTCACCTTCTTCCTCCCCTCCCTACTCCCTTGCCCTCTGGTTTGCCCGCTGTGGATGAAGTGACTCGTGATCTTTCCACCATATGGAAAGAGACCCAAAATTCTCTTTTACAGGCTTCATCCCGGATGAAAAAATTTGCTGATAAAAAAAGAACTCCCCCCATTTTTGCTCCCGGAGACAAGGTATGGCTCTCCGCTAAGTATGTCCGCTTTCGTGTCCCCAGTTACAAACTGGGACCACGCTATCTTGATCCTTTCAAAATCTTGTGCCAGATTAACCCTGTCTCTTACAAACTCCTTCTTCCTCCTTCTCTCCGTATTCCCAATGCCTTCCATGTCTCTCTCCTTAAACCACTCATCCTTAACCGCTTCTCTTCCAAAGTTGTTTCCCCTACTCCTGTTTCCGGTTCATCTGACGTCTTCTCTGTGAAGGAGATTCTAGCCTCCAAGATTGTCAGAGGTAAAAACATTTTTTTTGGTGGATTGGGAGAACTGTGGCCCAGAGGAGAGATCTTGGAAACCTGAGGACAACATCCTAGACAAAAGTCTTATCCTCAGGTTCTCAGGCTCTAAGAAGAGGGGGAGACCCAAGGGGAGGTACTGTTACGCTGAGCGCTCCGGGTCCCCGCTCCTCCCCGGAGCGCTCGCAGCATCCTCTCATTCGCAGTGCCCCGGTCAGACCTGCTGACCGGGTGCGCTGCAATATCACTCCCAGCCGGGATGCGATTCGCGACGCGGGAGGCGCCCGCTCGCGATGCGCGTCCCGGCTCCCGTACCTGACCCGTTCCCCGTCTGTCTTGTCCCGGCGCGCGCGGCCCCGCTCCTTAGGGCGCGCGCGCGCCGGGTCTCTGCAATTTAAAGGGCCACTGCGCCACTGATTGGCGCAGCAGGCCTAATCAGTGTTATCACCTATGCACTCCCTACTTATACCTCACTTCCCCTGCACTCCCTCGCCGGATCTTGTTGCCCTTGTGCCAGTGAAAGCGTTCCCTTGTGTGTTCCTAGCCTGTGTTCCAGACCTCCTGCCGTTGCCCCTGACTACTATCCTTGCTGCCTGCCCTGACCTTCTGCTACGTCCGACCTTTGCTCTTGTCTACTCCCTTGTACCGCGCCTATCTTCAGCAGTCAGAGAGGTTGAGCCGTTGCTGGTGGATACGACCTGGTTGCTACCGCCGCTGCAAGACCATCCCGCTTTGCGGCGGGCTCTGGTGAATACCAGTAGCAACTTAGAACCGGTCCACCAACACGGTCCACGCCAACCCTCTCTGGCACAGAGGATCCACCTCCAGCCAGCCGAATCGGGACACTTGCGTCTGTGTGTAAACGGAACGGCAGGCTGTAGTCAGGATATGCCGAAATGGGGGGTTCCGTGAGGAGGTACTTCAGGGCTCGAAAGGCATCTTCTTGTTCTTCAGCCCACTGTATGGGAAGCCTCCCATTATAATTGTCCCGGGCAGTCCCTCTCAGCAACTCGGTTAAGGGTCCAGCAATTTGAGAAAAATGGGGGATGAAGCGTCGGTAGTAACCAGCAAATCCCAGGAAACTTCGGACGTCTCATACCGTCCTGGGGGTAGGCCACTGTTCCACAGCACTCACTTTGTCTGGATCAGGCTGGACTCCTTGAGCACTGACGACATGTCCCAGATAGTGTACTTGTGGCTTTAGCAAGTGACATTTGGAAGGTTTAACCTTGAGTCCGTGATGGATGAGGACTTGGAAAACTTCTTTCAGGTGATCCAGGTGCTCCTGATAGGTCCTGAAATAGACAATGACGTCATCTAAATACAACTGAACACTCTGGAAGTTAAGATGTCCCAAACATCGTTCCATCAAGTGTTGGAAAGTGGCCGGTGCGTTGCACAGCCCAAAGGGAATACTTTTGAACTCGAAGAGTCCCATAGGGGTCACAAATGCGGTCTTCTCTCTATCTTCTTCCGCCATTGGCACCTGCCAGTAACCGCTCGTCAGATCCAGTGTGGAAAAGTAGGCGGCAGACCCCAATGCAGTCAATGATTCTTCAATACGAGGAAGAGGATAGGCATCCTTATGAGTTATGCCGTTCAGCTTCCGGTAATCTACACAAAAGCAGATAGTCCCATCTTTTTTCTTCACCAGGACCAAAGGTGCAGCCCGAGGACTCTGGCTTTCTTGGATGACATCGGCCTCTTTCATCTCCACAAGCATCTTCTTTATGGTCTGATACATCCCCGGAGCCACAGGACAATGCCTCTCCTTAATGGGTGGACTATCCCCGGTGAGGATCCTATGTTTGATCATGGTGGTTCTGCCAAAGTCTGTGGGAAACTTGCTGAAGGCTTCCTGATATTTCTTAGCTACTTGGATGACTACTTCCACCATGGTTCTGCTGGGTTTTGGGCAGGCCCTCGTTGAGCCACTTGTGACTTCGAGACCACATCTCTGACGTCTAAATGATGCAGGGTAGCCACAAGGGTATACTTGGGTAATCGGACGGCAACTTGATAGAGATTAATAAGTCTCACCGGAACTTTCCCATTACCTACTGGGACCAGACTTCTAGCAGCTCGCACCAAGGGGCAATCTTCCAAGAGGACAGGTTCCAAGAGTGCCTGATAATCTTGATTCTTCACCCCGGGTCGGGCTTGACACCAAATAACTGTTTCCGCTTGTGGCTGTAGACTAACGGCTCGTATATCTTGAATCCTTACTCAACAAATTTCTCCTTGATGATTCACAAACTTCTGCTCTGCTTGAAGGGTTTTGAGGTGGTGCTGGGCAGCTCGCCGGCCTGGGGGTGACAAGTGAGGGAGAGATGCATGCAATGCACAGACAATATCATCAAAACAGTGCCTCATAATATTCATACCCAAGATGAAATCAGCTGCTCCCTCATCCCTAACATTGGTGACAACCACACCCTGCCTTTCTAGGACATGCTTTCCCACTTGCACTGTGGGCTCCCAGTAGCCATGCCTGGGTACTGGTTTCCCGTTCCCTGCAATTACTCTAAACTCTGCTTCCTGGGGTTCACACAACCTTTCTGGGCCCCAATACTTATAGAAAACCCCCTGCGGAATAGTGGTCCCCTGAGACCCCGTATTTATCAGAGCTTGTAACCGGGTACCTTCAACTATCACCTGAACATAAGGACAAGAAGCTACATACATAGACAGTCCCTTCTTGTCATTGGTTGATTCTGGACCTTCAGCTGCTACTCCTGGGGTGCGGTCCTCGACCCCAGGGGACACCCTTTTAAAGCCCAACATTGGCTCCTCCAGTGTCCATTCTTGTTACAATGACTGCAGACAGGTCTCTGACTCCTGGGCGGTCTCACGGGAGGTGTATTAGGTGGTTCAGCAGGGCGGGGGTCAGCTTTCTTAGGTGGTGGCATGGCAGATCTGGAAGGACTCGGCCGCACAGCCATTTCTTTAAAGGCCTTGGCTAACTGCTCAATGTCCTGTTTGATGTCTTGTAGGTCAGCTGTCCAAGGGCTAGAAGAAGCTGTTGGCAGGGTAGGCTGAGAAGGGACAGATGGCTGGGGCGAGGGCCCCTGGAAATTCTGTAACGGGAACACTAGCCTCCTCTGTCTGAGGTCCTGATTCTATCACTTTAACTGCTAGTCTCTTAAAGGCTGGGAAAGCCATGTCGGGATTTTGCACGGCCAGCATCCTTAGTTGGGCCTTGTCCCATTTGTTCAGTGCCCCTTCTATAAAATGGTCCATCAGTACCTGGTTGCCCTGATCGGGCGTGATGCCGTCACACTTCTGTACCGCCTCTAATGCGCTCTGTAAAGCTACTGCATATGCTCTGAGAGTTTCACCCGGCTTCTGACGTCGTTCATCTAGTCTGAGGCATACCTCTGAGGGAGAATGAGATTCAAACACTTGAGAAAGTCCCTCAAAAATCTGTCCCACTGTGGCTTTATCAGCCGCCGGCCAGGTGCGAAGTTCTTCCAAGGCGGAGCTGTCCCAGAAGCAGTTGTATCTGTTGGTGCGGGGGTAATGCATAAAATCCAAATAGGCTGTAAAACTTTTCTTTAAAGTCTCTCAACGTAAAAGGGTCACCACTATAGGTGGGAAGCACAGGATTCCCCAAGAAGACAGGTGCAGCAACAGGGGCTCCCAACACATGGGGAAAGACTGGAGGTGGACTGGCTGGGTCCTGCTCTACCGGTGATGGAGGTCTTACTGGAATCGCAGGTAGAGCATGTCTTTGTGAGGTAGACGGTATTGGTGAAGGCGGCAACACCCTTCTGATTTGGGGTGGAGACCCCATTGATGGGGCCACTGGAGCATCGCTCCCTTGTTGTTCAGATGGGGACTGTAGTGCTGCAGGTTCTGACATTTTTGTGTTTGGTACGCTGGCCCTTTAAATAGATCTTGAATTCTTAAAGGACATCTGCAGTGCTGGGCAAAAAAACTTTTTTTTACCTCCTTTAATAGGTCTTTGAAAGACCTTTCCAACGATGTCTCCCCTGTCAAAATTGGCCCAGCCGTTCTCCCGTTATCAGCACACAAATTACTGAGGAGAAGTGAAAGTAAAACTACATCTCCCATCATGCCTTGTGCTTACTTCCTGTAAGCTGCTGCCCTCCCCCTGTTCTATCTACCCGAGGAAATTATTATATTGTAACGCCCACATCTCCCTCCCCTATGCATACACCCTCCCTTTCTGCTCATCTCCCCCTCCCCATGCTGGCTCCTGTCCAGTGATGAAGCAGCTGCCTCCATGCTCACTGTAGACAGACAGTCTGCATAGCTAGAATCAGCAGTGTCAGCACTGGAGAGTGGATAGTGAAAGTAAAAATGGTAAAAAAAAACATAATTGTTTGTCTATAAAACTGTCCTGATAGGGGTCCCTCCATCTTTTTCACAACTACAACTCCAAGCATGCCCAGTTATTTTTTATGCTGTTCGGGCATGTTGGGAATTCCAGTGGTGCCTCCAGCTGCTGCAAGACTACAAATCCCAGCATGCCCTGTCAGCTTTCTGCTGTATCTGCATGCTTGGAGTTGCAGAGGTGACTCCAGCTGTTGCAAGACTACACATCCCAGCATGCCCTGACAGCTTTCTGCTGTTCGTGCATGCTTGGAGTTGCAGTGGTGCCTCCAGCTGTTGCAAGACTACACATCACAGCATGCCCTGACAGCTTTCTGCTGTATTTGCATGCTTGGAGTTGCAGAGGTGACTCCAGCTGTTGCAAGACTACACATCCCAGCATGCCCTGACAGCTTTCTGCTGTTCGTGCATGCTTGGAGTTGCAGTGGTGCCTCCAGCTGTTGCAAGACTACACATCACAGCATGCCCTGACAGATTTCTGCTGTATTTGCATGCTTGGAGTTGCAGAGGTGACTCCAGCTGTTGCAAGACTACACATCCCAGCATGCCTTGACAGCTTTCTGCTGTATGCACATGCTTGGAGTTGCAGAGGTGACTCCAGCTGTTGCAAGACTACACATCCCAGCAAGCCCTGTCAGCTTTCTGCTGTTCATGCATGCTTGGATTTGCAGCAGTGCCTCCAGCTGTTGCAAGACTACAAATCTCAGCATGTGTGATCCAGTGTATACAGCAGAGCTGGGTGTGTGATCAAGTGTTTACAGCAGAGTCGAGTGTGTGATCATATGTATACAGCAGAGCTCAGTGTGTGATCGAGTGTATAAAGCAGAGCCGAGTGTGTGATCATATGTATACAGCAGAGCCGAGTGTGTGATTGTGTGTATACAGCAGGGCCGAGAGTGTGATCGTGTGTATACAGAAGAGCTGAGTGTGTGATCGAGTGTATACAGGAGAGCCGAGTGTGATTGTGTGTATACAGCAGAGCCGAGTGTGTGCTCGTGTGTATACAGCAGAGCTGAGTGTGTAATCGAGTGTATACAGCAGAGCAGAGGCTCTTCTGTATACACACAATCACACACTCGGCTCTGCTGTATACACACAATCACACTCGGCTCTCCTGTATACACTCAATCACACAAGTAGTCTCCTGGGTGTTGTAGTTCACCAACACCTATATTGTATCTTAGTAGTCTCCTGGGAGTTGTAGTTCACCAACACCTCTATTGTATCTCAGTAGTCTCCTGGGATTTGTAGTTCACCAACACCTCTATTGTATCTCAGTAGTCTCCTGGGTGTTGTAGTTCACCAACACCTCTATTGTATCAGGAGTCTCCTGGGAGTTGTAGTTCACCAACACCTCTATTGTATCTCAGTAGTCTCCTGGGATTTGTAGTTCACCAACACCTCTACTGTATCGCTGTAGTTTCCTGGGGGGTTGTAGTTCACCAACACCTCTATTGTATCTCTGTAGTCTCCTGGGAGTTGTAGTTCACCAACACCTCTATTATATCTCAGTAGTCTCCTGGGAGTTGTAGTTCATCAACACCTATATTGTATCTCTGTAGTCTCCTGGGAGTTGTAGTTCACCAACACCTCTATTGTATCTCAGTAGTCTCCTGGGAGTTGTAGTTCATCAACACCTATATTGTATCTCTGTAGTCTCCTGGGAGTTGTAGTTCACCAACACCTCTATTGTATCTCTGTAGTCTCCTGGGAGTTGTAGTTCATACACCAGTGTTTCCCAACCAGGGTGCCTCCAGATGTTGCAAAACCACTACTCCCAGCATTCCCTGGTTGGGAAACACTGGCATACACACATACACAAAACAGAGACTACAACTCCCAGCATGTGTCATTCAGTAGTCCCCCCCCCCCCCTCACACACAGAATCATCTCCAGTATGATATTTATTCCCTGTATACACCACCAGCCCGTGCAGTGTAATATGTCTCCTTCACACACACGTCGTCCCCTCCCTGCTCTGTGGTTTGCTCTGTGTTTCCCCCGTGATAACTTGAATCCTCCCGGTGAGAAGTGAGGTCCTATGTAGACAGAGCAGGGGAGGGGGGAGGAGCTGTGGACGTCCTCATTCTCCCCCTGCTTGAATCTTACAGATAGGGGCGTTTCTGAGGATGAGCCTATGGCTGCCTCAGAAAGCACCCGCTCATGCATATGCATAAGCAGGGAGGAGCTGACAGAGGCTAGGGGGAGCACAAACACTGCTGGGAGGAAGAGATCTCCGTCCCCAAGATGGCGGCTGCAATGTAATGAATAGGGGACGGACGCAGGACTACTGGGCTATGCTGGCAACTCTAATATCTCAGAAACGGCTGCATATAGGTAAATAGAACTAATTGACTGAATTGTATAACTTTTGTTTGGGGAACATTTGGGCAGGGATTTTTGACCACTATAGTTGTCCTTTAAGTCCCGAGGAGATACGCAGCTGTTCTTTAATCTGGAACTTGAGACTGTAGATTTCAAATTTGAGAGCGGTGACTTGAAACTCAACAGCTTTTTATTGAAATTTGAGGGCGTTGATCGGCAACTGGAGTGATTCTATATAAGATTTCAGTTCAACAATCTGGTGTCTCAGAGTCCGGCCCTGTTCCGGCTCTTTACAGCTTCTAACTTGCTGTCGCACTCTGCGCCTTTTTCCTTGCTGATCTGCCTCTCTTTGTTGGTTTTCGGCACTAGACTCCAACAAAATGGCCGCCGTGGCACCGAGAGCTTCGTTGGGCGGGGTCTCTAGATCACGTGCGCAGGAGGGCCCCGTGCTAACTTCAGTTCTTCTTTTCACAGCTTGTAACTCTGCTGTGCTGTTCGCCCCCCCCCCCCCTTACTTTACCTGCGCACTTCCTCCACACAGCACCGTGCGCGCAACCCCTTACTCCGGAGTATAGATCACAGTACATGAATAAAGTTCCTTTTCTGGGGGGGAGTACACTTTCACTAGTGGCGACTGTAGTAGGCACACACCCGTATCCTGTTCGTGCAACGCCAAAAAGGCTTTGTGGTAGGCCTCAGGGGTAGGGGTAGTACAGTCAGAGATTTACTTTGGTATATCAGGGGTTAATGTTAACCCTATGGTTCGTGACGCCAGGCTGAGGGTTAGTATGCTGAGATGACTCTCCGGCCTATCGCCGCCCTTCCCAGTAACGATAGGTGCATCAGATTAAAGACTGAAGGTCCACAAGGTAGTTGAATTTGAACTTGCATAAACTTTACTCAACGGCTTGCAGTACATCCACAGAGTAGTAACAGTCTCAATCAAACAGTCTCTATATACTTCAATGACTGGCAGATGTGGCGGACCTTGACTTTAGATAATAGTCTCTGAATTCAGGGTATATTGCGAAGATATAGGGGATAGATAAGGTCCGATGGTCTTGCAGAGTGTTTAGGGATTGATACACTCACAATTTGGAATAGAACAGCCGTCGCGGCAAAGCTAAGGCCTAGACTCACTGATGACAGCAGCGCAGATCCTTTCTCGTCAACAGCCAGGAACCAAGAGAGAGGTTAATGGCTGCTGCACCCTTATATGGGCAGGAGCGGGGCCGTTTTGATTGGTCCAGCCATCTGTCACTCACTGTCACAAAGGAAATGGGTGCATTACATCACAAGGGCCTCCAAAGGTCCTCAAGCAGTAATACCATAGAGTTTACCTGACCACGTGACCAGCAGGTCCTGCTACGCTTCTCACAGGTAATTAACTATTTATATACATTTTATACAGTTAGACTTCCACAAATAAGGAGCATATGATTAGAGCAATGACTATAGGGGTGAGAGGTGACTAGGGGTGGACTATACAAAAGGACCCCGACGTCCTAGGGACTCTGGCTATGGGGACCTATAAACAGGTACCGTATAGGATGCGGTACCGGGACACCACAAACCCCCTTACTTAAGATAAGTCGACCTCGACGCCTGTCCCCTAAGACAGAGGGACTAGGACTAGAACAGGATGATCTATAAAATTGCTATACATCCTAAGTAAACTCTGAACACATTTACATTCCCTGATACTCTCACTAGTATCTGAACTAGACAATAAAAATCTATCTAGACATCGGTACTAGACATTTATGCTATCTAGACATTTATGCTATCTAGACATTTATGAAGCTATCTAACCTTTAGTTTCTAGCTCCTTAAACCTTTTGTTAAACTTACTTTACATTTTAAAACTTACTAGACAATTAGGCAGCTATCTGACATGTAGTGGCTAGCTCCTAAGAAATTTTCTTAGCTCTCTACACATTTTATGAGGCATATTTTTATAGACATTAGTACAGCTCTATATACCTTTAGCGTCAAGCTGACTAGACATTTTTATTATCTCACACATTTTATTCTTTTTGCCAACAATAAGGCTATTGGGAACCATAAACAAAGGTACCGGATAGAATTCGGTACCGGGACACCACATAAATATAAACATATGTGGTATCGCCGTGTGCGTAAATGTCCGAACTATAAAAAATATGTCATTAATTAAACCATACGGTCAATGGCGTATGCGCAAAAAAATTCCAAAGTCCAAAATAACTAATTTTTGGTCGCTTTTTATATCATGAAAAAATGAATAAAAAGGATCAAAAAGTCCGATCAATACAAATATGGTACCTCTAAAATCTTCAGATCACGGTGCAAAAAATGAGCCCTCATACCGCCCCATATGCGGAAAAATAAAAAAGTTATAGGGGTCAGAAGATGACAATTTTAAACGTATATATTTTTTTGCATGTAGTTATGATTTTTTACAGAAGTACGACAAAATCAAACCTATATAAGTAGGGTATCATTTTAATCATATGGACCTACAGAATAAAGATAAGGTGTCATTTTTACCGAAAAATTTTACTGCGTAGAAACGGAAGCCCCCAAAAGTTACAAAATTGCGTTTTTTCTTCAATTTCGTTGCACATTGATTTTCTTTTTTCCGTTTCGCCGTAGATTTTTGGGTAAAATGACTGATGTCACTGCGAAGTAGAATTAGTGGCGCAAAATGCCATCATATGGATTTTTAGGTGCAAAATTGAAAGGGTTATGGTTTTTAAAAGTTGAGGAGGAAAAAATGAAAGTGCAAAAACGTAAAAACCTGTGGTCCTTAAGGGGTTAATAATGGCCGTTATTTTGTGACTGAAGATAGTAACGGGAGAAATAGTTCATGAACCTGCATATCTTTATAATACCTGTCAGGGCCGCAGTCTGGGCCGTCCTCCTGCCCTGTACAGTAACACGGGCCGGACGACTGGCCTATTTGGCAAACAAGGAAATGTCCCATTTCAGCCGCTTACCTTGTGGGCCAGGCTGGATAAGAGCAAGCACAGCTACGCGCGTAATGACGCTCGGTCACTTCACGCTCCCAGAACTCAAGGGCCTACGTTCTGACGCCGGACCTAGGTATTCTGAGAGTGTGACGTGACCGAGCGACCGAGTCAGCCTACAGAGTGGGGGCTAATCTGGGGGTACTACCTACCTACTGAGGGGGGCTAATCTGGGGGTACTACCTACCTACTGAGGGGGGCTAATCTGGGGGTACTACCTACCTACTGAGGGGGGCTAATCTGGGGGTACTACCTACCTACTGAGGGGGGCTAATCTGGGGGTACTACCTACCTACTGAGGGGGGATAATCTGGGGGTACTACCTACCTACTGAGGGGGGATAATCTGGGGTTCTACCTGTCTACTGGGGGGTCTAATCTGGGGATACTACCTGCCTACTGGGGGGGCGGGAGGGATAATCTGGTGGTACCACCTGTCTACTGGGGGGGTCTAATTTGGGGGTACTACCTGACTACTGGGGGGGGTCTAATCTGGGGGTACTACCTGCCTACTGGGGGGGGGATAATCTGAAGGTACTACCTGACTACTGGGGGGGGGGTCTAATCTGGGGGTACTGCCAGCCTACTGGGGGGGGGATAATCTGGGGGTACTACCTGAGTACTGGGGGGGTCTAATCTGGGGGTACTGCCTGCCTACTGGGGGGGGGGGATAATCTGGGGGTACTACCTGTCTACTGGGGGGGTCTAATCTGGGGATACTACCTGCCTACTGGGGGGGCGGGAGGGATAATCTGTTGGTACCACCTGTCTACTGGGGGGGTCTAATTTGGGGGTACTGCCTGCCTACTGGGGGGGATAATCAGGGGGTACTACCTGTCTACTGGGGGGTGTCTAATTTGGGGGTACGACCTGTCTACTGGCGGGGTCTAATTTGGGGGTACTATCTGTCTGCTGGGGGAGGGGTCTAATTTGGGGGTATTACCTGTTTAATGGGGGGTCTAATTTGGGGGTACTACCTGCCTAATGATACATTTTGATAATTTTTCATACTTAATATTTTGACCATATTTCATAATTCTTAACCCCTTAAGGACCAGAGCATTTTTTGCACATTTGACCACTGTCACTTTAAGCGTTAATAACTCTGAGATGCTTGTACTTATGAATTTTATTCCGAGATTTTTTTTCGTGACAAATTCTACTTTATCCTAGTGGTACATTTTTGGCCATACTTGCATAATTTCTTGGTGAAAAATGTAAAAATGTTATGAAAAATGTGAAAAGTTTGCATTTTTCTAACTTTGAAGCTTGTAAGGAAAATAGACATCCCAAATAAATGATATATTGATTCACATATACAATATGTCTACTTTATGTTGGGATCATACAGGAGATATCTTTATATTATTATATTTTATACAATATATTATGTTTCCATCATACAGGAGATATCTTTATATTATTATATTTTATACAATATATTATGTTTCCATCATACAGGAGATATCTTTATATTATTATATTTCATACAATATATTATGTTTCCATCATACAGGGGATATCTTTATATTATTATATTTTATACAATATATTATGTTTCCATCATACAGGGAATATCTTTATATTATTATATTTTATACAATATATTATGTTTCCATCATACAGGGAATATCTTTATGTTATTATATTATATACAATATATTATGTTTCCATCATACAGGAGATATCTTTATATTATTATATTTTATACAATATATTATGTTTCCATCATACAGGAGATATCTTTATATTATTATATTATATACAATATATTATGTTTCCATCATACAGGGGATATCTTTATATTATTATATTTTATACAATATATTATGTTTCCATCATACAGGAGATATCTTTATATTATTATATTTTATACAATATATTATGTTGGGATCATACAGGAGATATCTTTATATTATTATATTTTATACAATATATTATGTTTCCATCATACAGGAGATATCTTTATATTATTATATTTTATACAATATATTATGTTGGGATCATACAGGAGATATCTTTATATTATTATATTTTATACAATATATTATGTTTCCATCATACAGGAGATATCTTTATATTATTATATTTTATACAATATATTATGTTTCCATCATACAGGAGATATCTTTATATTATTATATTTTATACAATATATTATATTTCCATCATACAGGAGATATCTTTATATTATTATATTATATACAATATATTATGTTTCCATCATACAGGAGATATCTTTATATTATTTTATTTTATACAATATATTATGTTTCCATCATACAGGAGATATCTTTATATTATTATATTTTATACAATATATTATGTTTCCATCATACAGGAGATATCTTTATATTATTATATTTTATACAATATATTATGTTTCCATCATAAAGTTGAGATGTTTTTACTTTTGGAAGACATCAGAGGCTTCAGAGTTCAGCAGCAATTTTCCAATTTTTCACAAAATTTTCTAAATCTGAATTTTTCAGAGACCAGTTCAGTTTTGAAGGGGATTTGAAGGGCCTTCGTATTAGAAATACACCACAAAGGACCCCATTATAAAAACTACACCCCCCAAAGTATTCAAAATGACATTTAGTAAGTTTGTTAACCCTTTAGGTGTTTCACAGGAATAGCAGCAAAGTGAAGGAGAGAATTCTAAATCTCAAATTTTTTACACTAACATGTTCTTGTAGACCCAGTTTTTGAATTTTAACAAGGGGTAATAGGAGATAAATCCCCCAAATGTGTAACCCAATTTCTCTCGAGTAAGGAAATACCTCATATGTGTTTGTAAAGTGTTCGGCGGGCGCAGTAGAGGGCTCAGAAGGGAAGGAGCGACAGTGGGATTTTGGAGAGGGAATTTTGCTGAAATGGATTTTGGGGGGCATGTCACATTTAGGAAGCCCTTATGGTGCCAGAACAGCAGAAAACCCCACATGGCATACCATTTTGAAATCTACACCCCTCAAGGCACATAACAAGGGCAGGGGTTTACAGCAAGGAAACCCCCGACCATGTGAATGTACCCTGTACCCTGTACATTCACATGGGGGGGGGGGGGGCAAAACTACAACTCCCAGCATGCCCATTGGCTGTCCGTGCATGCTGGGGGTTGTAGTTATGCAACAGCTGGAGGCACACTGGTTGCAAAACACTGAGAGTTTGTTACTTAAGTCAGTGTTTCGCAACCCGTGTGCCTCCAGCTGTTGCTAAACTACAACTCCCAGCATGCATGGTCTGTCAGTGGAGGCACACGTGTTGGAAAACACTGTGTTAGTAAACAGACAATGTTTCCCAACCAGTGTGGCTCCAGTTGTTGCAAAACTACAACTCCAAGCATGCCCAGACAGTCCAGGCATGCTGGGAGATGTAGTTCTGTAACATCTGGCCCTTCATATGTTGCCAAACTACAACTCCGAGCATGCCTGGGCAGTCTGGCCATGCTGGGAGTTGTAGTATTGCAACATCTGGAAGAGCACAGATTGGAGACCACTGCTCATACATTTAAGGGCCGGCATTAGGGCGGGGCAAACCAGGCAATTGCCTAGGGCCCCCATCCTCCAGGGGGCCCCCTGCCGGCTGCTCAGTAAGATGGGGGGGGGGCAACTGTTTTAAAGTGGCCGCAGCGTTGGCTGCTTGTTAAAGATTAGCAGCCCGGCCGTGGCCACTTTAAAACAGTGACCAGCTCAGGGCCCTGTGCCCGCAGGGGGCCCCCGTCACATTCGGGACATCCCTGTGTCCCGAAAAATCTTTTCAGGACACAAGGATGCCCCGTTTACCTCATAGCGGCCCCGCGTTAACTTTAAAAACGCAGGGGCCGCTGGTAGGAAGCGCACGCAGTGACGTCACTGACATCCCGTGCGTGCGCCCATAGCAACAGTACAGTGGAGCGGAGCAGTGAGGAGGACGCGCGGGTATGGTAAGTGACCTGCGGTCATCTTCAGTGTTCCGACCGCCGCTCTAGCAGTAGATCGTGACCCCAGAGCGGTGGTCGGAACACTGAAGTGGGGCAGTAAACAGGCATACAGCCTCCAGCCATACACTGTATATGGCTGAATGCTGTATGTCTGTGGGGGAACATACTGCACCTAATGTGGGGGAACTGTATACTTCACCTAATGTGGGGAAATTGTATACTGCACCTAATGTGGGGGAACTGTATACTGCACCTAATGTGGGGAGAACTATACTGCACCTAATGTGGGGGATGTATACTGCACCTAATGTGGGGGAACTGTATACTGCACGTAATCTGGGGGAACTGTATACTGCACCTAATGTGGGGGGAATTGTATACTGCACCTAATGTGGGGGAACTGTATACTGCACCTAATGTGGGGAACTATTTTATACTGCACCTAATGTGGGGGAACTACTGTATACTGCACCTAATGTGGGGGAACTACTGTAAACTGCACCTAATGTGGGGGAACTACTGTTTACTGCACCTAATGTGGGGAACTACTGTATACTGCACCTAATGTGGGGGAACTACTCTATACTGCACCTAATGTGGGGGGACTAC
This sequence comes from Hyla sarda, assembly GCF_029499605.1. Taxonomy (NCBI): domain Eukaryota; kingdom Metazoa; phylum Chordata; class Amphibia; order Anura; family Hylidae; genus Hyla; species Hyla sarda. The sequence continues at coordinate 140,466,318 of NC_079197.1, read as the reverse complement.
TGTATACTGCACTTAATGTGAGGGACTACTTTATACTGCACCTAATGTAGGGGGACTACTGTATACTGCACCTAATGTGAGGGACTACTTTATACTGCACCTAATGTGGGGGGACTACTGTATACTGGACCTAATGTGGGGGGCCTACTGTATACTGCACCTAATGTGGGGGACTACTGTATACTGCACTTAATGTGGGGGACTACTGTATACTGCACTTAATGTGGGGAACTACTGTATACTGCACCTAATGTGAGGGACTACTGTATACTGCACCTAATGTGGGGGACTACTGTATACTGCACCTAATGTGGGAAACTACTTTATACTGCACCTAATATGGGAAACTACTGTATACTGCACCTAATGTGGGGAACTACTTTATACTGCACCTAATGTGTGGAACTACTTTATACTGCACCTAATGTGGAGGAACTACTGTATACTGCACCTAATGTGGGGAACTACTTTATACTGCACCTAATGTGGGGGACTACTGTATACTGCACCTAATGTGGAGGACTACTGTGTACTGCACCTAATGTGGGGGAACTACTGTATACTGTACCTAATGTGGGGGAACTACTGTATACTGCACCTAATGTGGGGGAACTACTGTATACTGCACCTAATTTGGGGGAACTACTGTATACTGCACCTAATGTGGGGGGTAACTACTGTATGCTGCACCTAATGTGGGTGAACTACTGTATTCTGCACCTAATGTGGGGGGACTCCTGTATACTGCACCTAATGTGGGGGGACTCCTGTATACTGCACCTAATGTGGGTGAACTACTGTATACTGCACCTAATGTGGGGGAACAACTGTGTACTGCACCTAATGTGAGGGACTACTTTATACTGCACCAAATGTGGGGAAACTACTGTATACTGCACCTAATGTGGGGGGACTACTGTATACTGCACCTAATGTGGGGGACTACTGTATACATAACTTAAAGTGGGGGGGGGGAACTACTGTATGCTGCACCTAATGTGGGGAAACTACTGTATACTGCACCTAATGTGGGGGGACTACTGTATACTGCACCTAATGTGGGGGAACTACTGTATACTGCACCTAATGTGGGGGGGGGGAACTACTGTTTGCTGCACCTAATGTGGTGGGGGGGACTACTGTATGCTGCACCTAATGTGGGGGGGAACTATTGTATGCTGCACCTAATGTGGGGGGAACTACTGTATGCTGCACCTAATGTGGGGAACTACTGCAAACTGCACCTAATGTGGGGGAACTACTGTATACTGCACCTAATGTGGGGGACTACTGTATACTGCACCTAATGTGGGGAACTACTTTATACTGCACCTAATGTGGGGAACTACTTTATACTGCACCTAATGTGGGGAACTACTGTATACTGCACCTAATGTGGGGAACTACCTTATACTGCACCTAATGTGGGGAACTACTTTATACTGCACCTAATGTGGGTGACTACTATATACTGCACCTAAATTGGAGGACTACTGTATGCTGCACCTAATGTGGGGGGACTACTGTATACTGCACCTAATGTGGGGGAACTACTGTATACTGCACCTAATGTGGGGGGGACTACTGTATACTGCACCTAATGTGGGGGAACTACTGTATACTGCACCTAATGTGGGGGGGGACTACTGTATACTGCACCTAATGTGGGGGGGACTACTGTATACTGCACCTAATGTGGGGGAACTGTATACTGCACCTAAAGTGGGGAACTACTGTATACTGCACCTAATGTGGGGGACTACTGTATACTGCACCTAATGTGGGGGAACCGTATACTGCACCTAAGGTGGGGAACTACTTTATACTGCCCCTAATGTGGGGGAACTACTGTATACTGCACCTAATGTGGGGTCCACTGTATACTGCACCTAATGTGGGGGACACTACTGTATACTGCACATAATGTGGGGAACTACTGTATACTGCACCTAATGTGGGGGACTACTGTATACTGCACCTAATGTGGGGGAACTGTATACTGCACCTAAGGTGGGGAACTACTTTATACTACACCTAAGGTGGGGGAACTACTGTGTACTGCACCTAATGTGGGGGAACTACTTTATACTGCACCTAATGTGGGGAACTACTGTATACTGCACCTAACGTGGGGGAACTACTGTATACTGCACCTAATGTGGGGGGACTACTGTATACTGCACCTAATGTGGGGGACTACTGTATACTGCACCTAATGTGGGGGACTACTGTATACTGCACCTAATGTGGGGGACTACTATATACTGCACCTAATGTGGGGAACTACCGTATACTGCACCTAATGTGGGGGACTACTGTATACTGCACCATAGCAACAGTACAGCGGAGCAGTGAGGAGGACGCGCGGGTATGGTAAGTGATCATCTTCAGTGTTCCAACTGCCGCTCTAGCAGTAGATCGTGACCCCGGAGCAGTGGTCGGAACACTGAAGTGGGGCAGTAAACAGGCATACAGCCTCCAGCCATACACTGTATATGGGTGAATGCTGTATGTCTGCGGGGGAACATACTGCACCTAATGTGGGGAGATCTACTTTATATCGCACCTAATGTGGGGAAACTACTGTATACTGCACCTAATGTGGGGGGACTACTGTATACTGCACCTAATGTGGGGGGACTACTGTATACTGCACCTAATGTGGGGAAGTACTGTATATTGCACCTAATGTGGGGAAACTGTATACTGCACCTAAGGTGGGGAACTACTTTATACTGCACCTAATGTGGGGGGACTACTTTATACTGCACCTAATGTGGGGGGACTACTGTATACTGGACCTAATGAGGGGGGGACTACTGTATACTGCACCTAATGTGGGGAACTACTTTAAACTGCATCTAATGTGGGGAACTACTGTATACTGCACCTAATGTGGGGGAACTACTGTATACTGAACCTAAGGTGAGGGACTACTGTATACTGTACCTAATGTGGGGGACTACTGTATACTGCACCTAATGTGGGGGACTACTGTATACTGCACCTAATGTGGGGGACTAATGTATACTGCACCTAATGTGGGGGACTAATGTATACTGCACCTAATGTGGGGGGACTACTGTATACTGCACCTAATGTGGGGGACTACTGTATACTGCACCTAATGTGGGGGACTACTGTATACTGCACCTAATGTGGGGGGACTACTGTATACTGCACCTAATGTGGGGGACTACTGTATACTGCACCTAATGTGGGGGACTACTGTATACTGCACCTAATGTGGGGAACTACTGTATACTGCACCTAATGTGGGAAACTAATGTATACTGCACTTAATGTGGGGGGACTACTGTATACTGCACCTAATGTGGGGGACTACTGTATACTGCACCTAATGTGGGGGACTACTGTATACTGCACCTAATGTGGGGGACTACTGTATACTGCACCTAATGTGGGGAACTACTGTATACTGCACCTAATGTGGGGGACTAATGTATACTGCACCTAATGTGGGGGGACTACTGTATACCGCACCTAATGTGGGGGACTACTGTATACTGCACCTAATGTGGGGGACTACTGTATACTGCACCTAATGTGGGGAACGACTGTATACTGCACCTAATGTGGGGGACTAATGTATACTGCACCTAATGTGGGGGGACTACTGTATACTGCACCTAATGTGGGGGACTACTGTATACTGCACCTAATGTGGGGGACTACTGTATACTGCACCTAATGTGGGGAACTACTGTATACTGCACCTAATGTGGGGAACTACTTTATACTGCACCTAATGTGGGGAACTACTGTATACTGCACCTAATGTGGGGGAACTACTGTATACTGAACCTAAGGTGAGGGACTACTGTATACTGTACCTAATGTGGGGGACTACTGTATACTGCACCTAATGTGGGGGACTACTGTATACTGCACCTAATGTGGGGGACTAATGTATACTGCACCTAATGTGGGGGACTAATGTATACTGCACCTAATGTGGGGGGACTACTGTATACTGCACCTAATGTGGGGGACTACTGTATACTGCACCTAATGTGGGGGACTACTGTATACTGCACCTAATGTGGGGGGACTACTGTATACTGCACCTAATGTGGGGGACTACTGTATACTGCACCTAATGTGGGGAACTACTGTATACTGCACCTAATGTGGGGGGACTACTGTGTACTGCACCTGATGTGGGGAACTACTGTATGCTGCACCTAATGTGGGGGACTACTGTGTACTGCACCTAATGTGGGGGACTACTTTATACTGCACCTAATGTGGGGGCACTACTGTATACTGCACCTAATGTGGGGGGACTACTGTATACTGCACCTAATGTGGGGGGACTACTGTATACTGCACCTAATGTGGGGGGACTACTGTATACTGCACCTAATGTGGGGGAACTACTGTATACTGCACCTAATGTGGGGGGGACTACTGTATACTGCACCTAATGTGGAGGACTACTGTATACTGCACCTAATGTGGGGGAACTGTATACTGCACCTAAAGTGGGGAACTACTTTATACTGCCCCTAATGTGGGGGAACTACTGTATACTGCACCTAATGTGGGGTCCACTGTATACTGCACCTAATGTGGGGGACACAACTGTATACTGCACCTAATGTGGGGAACTACTGTATACTGCACCTAATGTTGGGGACTACTGTATACTGCACCTAATGTGGGGGACTACTGTTTACTGCACCTAATGTGGGGGATCTACTGTATACTGCACCTAATGTGGGGGGACTACTGTATACTGCACCTAATGTGGGAGGACTAGTGTAAACTGCACCTAATATGGGGAAGTACTGTATACTGCACCTAATGTGGGGGAACTGTATACTGCACCTAAGGTGGGGAACTACTTTATACTGCACCTAATGTGGGGGAACTACTGTGTACTGCACCTAATGTGGGGGAACTACTGTATGCTGCACCTAATGTGGGGGACGACTGTATACTGCACCTAATGTGGGGGGACTACTGTATAGTGCACCTAATGTGGGGGGGACTACTGTATACTGCACCTAATGTGGGGGACTACTGTATACTGCACCTAATGTGGGGAACTACTGTATACTGCACCTAATGTGGGGGGACTACTGTGTACTGCACCTAATGTAGGGGAACTACTGTATGCTGCACCTAATGTGGGGGACTACTGTATACTGCACTTAATGTGGGGGACTACTGTATGCTGCACCTAATGTGGGGGACTACTTTATAGTGCACCTAATGTGGGGGGACTACTGTATACTGCACCTCATGTGGGGGGACTACTGTATACTGCACCTAATGTGGGGGAACTACTGTATACTGCACCTAATGTGGGGGAACTACTGTATACTGCCCCTAATGTGGGGTGGACTACTGTATACTGCACCTAATGTGGGGGAACTACTTTATACTGCACCTAATGTGGGGGAACTACTGTATACTGCACCTAATGTGGGGTCCACTGTATACTGCACCTAATGTGGGGGAACTACTGTATGCTGCACCTAATGTGGGGAACTACTGTATTCTGCACCTAATGTGGGGGAACCGTATACTGCACCTAAGGTGGGGAACTACTTTATACTGCCCCTAATGTGGGGGAACTACTGTATACTGCACCTAATGTGGGGTCCACTGTATACTGCACCTAATGTGGGGGACACTACTGTATACTGCACCTAATGTGGGGAACTACTGTATACTGCACCTAATGTGGGGGACTACTGTATACTGCACCTAATGTGGGGGACTACTGTTTACTGCACTTAATGTGGGGGATCTACTGTAAACTGCACCTAATATGGGGAAGTACTGTATACTGCACCTAATGTGGGGGAACTGTATACTGCACCTAAGGTGGGAAACTACTTTATACTGCACGTAATGTGGGGGAACTACTGTGTACTGCACCTAATGTGGGGGAACTACTGTATACTGCACCTAATGTGGGGGACCACTGTATACTGCATCTAATGTGGGGGACTACTGTATTCTGAACCTAATGTGGGGGAACCGTATACTGCACCTAAGGTGGGGAACTACTTTATACTGCACCTAATGTGGGGGAACTATTGTGTACTGCACCTAATGTGGGGGAACTACTGTATATTGCACCTAACGTGGGGGACCACTGTATACTGCACCTAATGTGGGGGACTACTGTATACTGCACCTAATGTAGGGGAACCGTATACTGCACCTAAGGTGGGGAACTACTTTATACTGCACCTAATGTGGGGGAACTACTGTATACTGCACCTAATGTGGGGAACTACTGTATACTGCACCTAATTTGGGGAACTACTGTATACTGCACTTAATGTGGGGAACTACTGTATACTGCACCCAATGTGGGGGGACTACTGTATACTGCACCTAATGTGGGGGACTACTGTATACTGCACCTAATGTGGCGGAACTACTGTATACTGCACCTAATGTGAGGGGACTACTGTATACTGCACCTAATGTGGGGGGACTACTGTATACTGCACCTAATGTGGGGGGACTACTGTATACTGCACCTAATGTGGGGAACTACTGTATACTGCACCTAATGTGGGGGAACTACTGTATGCTGCACCTAATGTGGGGGACTACTGTATACTGCACCTAATGTGGGGGGGGGACTACTGTATAGTGCACCTAATGTGGGGGGGACTACTGTATACTGCACCTAATGTGGGGGACTACTGTATACTGCACCTAATGTGGGGAACTACTGTATACTGCACCTAATGTGGGGGAACTACTGTGTACTGCACCTAATGTGGGGGAACTACTGTATGCTGCACCTAATGTGGGGGACTACTGTATACTGCACCTAATGTGGGGGGGGGGGGACTACTGTATAGTGCACCTAATGTGGGGGGGACTACTGTATACTGCACCTAATGTGGGGGACTACTGTATACTGCACCTAATGTGGGGAGCTACTGTATACTGCACCTAATGTGGGGGAACTACTGTATACTGCCCCTAATGTGGGGGGGACTACTGTATACTGCACCTAATGTGGGGGACTACTGTATACTGCACCTAACGTGGGGGAACTGTATACTGCACCTTAGGTGGGGAACTACTTTATACTGCACCTAATGTGGGGGAACTACTGTATGCTGCACCTAATGTGGGTGAACTACTGTATGCTGCACCTAATGTGGGGAACTACTGTATTCTGCACCTAATGTGGGGGAACCGTATACTGCACCTAAGGTGGGGAACTACTTTATACTGCCCCTAATGTGGGGGAACTACTGTATACTGCACCTAATGTGGGGTCCACTGTATACTGCACCTAATGTGGGGGACTACTGTATACTGCACCTAATGTGGGGGACTACTGTTTACTGCACCTAATGTGGGGGATCTACTGTAAACTGCACCTAATATGGGGAAGTACTGTATACTGCACCTAATGTGGGGGAACTGTATACTGCACCTAAGGTGGGAAACTACTTTATACTGCACATAATGTGGGGGAACTACTGTGTACTGCACCTAATGTGGGGGAACTACTGTATACTGCACCTAATGTGGGGGACCACTGTATACTGCATGTAATGTGGGGGACTACTGTATTCTGCACCTAATGTGGGGGAACCGTATACTGCACCTAAGGTGGGGAACTACTTTATGCTGCACCTAATGTGGGGGGAACTACTGTGTACTGCACCTAATGTGGGGGAACTACTGTATACTGCACCTAATGTGGGGGACTACTGTATACTGCACCTAATGTAGGGGAACCGTATACTGCACCTAAGGTGAGGAACTACTTTATACTGCACCTAATGTGGGGGAACTACTGTATACTGCACCTAATGTGGGGAACTCCTGTATACTGCACCTAATTTGGGGAACTACTGTATACTGCACCTAATGTGGGGAACTACTGTATACTGCACCCAATGTGGAGGACTACTCTATACTGCACCTAATGTGGGGGACTACTGTATACTGCACCTAATGTGGCGGAACTACTGTATACTGCACCTAATGTGAGGGGACTACTGTATACTGCACCTAATGTGGGGGGACTACTGTATACTGCACCTAATGTGGGGGGACTACTGTATACTGCACCTAATGTGGGGAACTACTGTATACTGCACCTAATGTGGAGGGATTACTGTATACTGCACCTAATGTGGGGGGACTACTGTATACTACACCTAATGTGGGTGGACGACTGTATACTGCACCTAATGTGGAGGGACTACTGTATACTGCACCTAATGTGAGGGAACTGTATACTGCACTTAAGGTTGAGAACTACTTTATACTGCACCTAATGTGGGGGGACTACTGTATGCTGCACCTAATGTGGGGAACTACTGTATACTGCACCTAATGTGGGGGACTACTGTATACTGCATCTAATGTGGGGGGACTACCGTATACTGCACCTAATGTGGGGGACTACTGTATACTGCACCTAATGTGGGGGGCTACTTTATACTGCACCTAATGTGGGGGTATTACTGTATACTGCACCTAATGTGGGGGACTACTGTATACTGGACCTAATGTGGGGGAACTACTGTATACTGCACCTAATGTGGGGGAACTACTGTATACTGCACCTAATGTGAGGGAACTACTGTATACTGCACCTGATGTGGGGAACTACTTTATACTGCACCTAATGTGGGGGAACTACTTTATACTGCACCTAATGTGTGGGACTACTGTATACTGCACCTAATGTTGGGAACTACTTTATACTGCACCTAATGTGGGGAACTACGGTATACTGCACCCAATATGGGGAACTACTGTATACTGCACCTAATGTGGGGAACTACTGTATACTGCACCTAATGTGGGGAACTACTTTATACTGCACCTATTGTGGGGGACTACTGTATACTGCACCTAATGTGGGAAACTTTTTTATACTGCACCTAATGTGGGGGGACTACTGTATACTGCACCTAATGTGGGGGTGACTACTGTATACTGCACCTAATGTGGGGGACTACTGTATACTGCATCTAATGTGGGGGACTACTGTATACTGCACTTAATGTGGGGAACTTTTTTATACTGCATCTAATGTGGGGGACTACTGTATGCTGCACCTAATGTGGGGAACTACTTTATACTGCACCTAAAGTGTGGGACTACTGTATACTGCACCTAATGTGGGGAACTACTTTATACTGCACCTAATGTGGGGAACTACTTTATACTGCACCTAATGTGGGGGACTACTGTATACTGCACCTATTGTGGGGGGACTGCTGTATACTGCACTTAATGTGGGGAACTACTTTATACTGCACCTAATGTGGGGGACTACTGTATACTGCACCCAATGTGGGGGACTACTTTATACTGCACCTAATGTGGGGTACTACTTTATACTGCATTCAATGTGGAGGGACTACTGTATACTGCACATAATGTGGGGGGACTACTTTATACTGCACCTAATGTGGGGAACTACTTTAGGTGCAGTATAATGTGGGGGACTACTGTATGTATACTGCACCTAATGTGGAGGACTACTGTATACTGCACCTAATGTGGGGGACTACTGTATGTATACTGCACCTAAAGTGAGGGACTACTGTATACTGCACCTAATGTGAGGGACTACTTTATACTGTACCTAATGTGGGGGAATTACTGTATACTGCACCTAATGTGGTGAACTACTTTATACTGCAACTAATGTGGGGGACTACTGTATGTATACTGCACCTAATGTGGGGGACTACTGTATACTGCACCTAATGTAGGGGAACCGTATACTGCACCTAAGGTGGGGAACTACTTTATACTGCACCTAATGTGGGGGGACTACTGTATACTGCACCTAATGTGGGGGGACTACTATATACTGCACCTAATGTGGGGGAACTGTATACTGCACCTAAGGTGGGGAACTACTTTATACTGCACCTAATGTGGGGGAAATACTGTGTACTGCACCTAATGTGGGGGAACTACTGAATACTGCACCTAATGTGGGGGACCACTGTATACTGCATCTAATGTGGGGGACTACTGTATTCTGCACCTAATGTGGGGGAACCGTATACGGCACCTAAGGTGGGGAACTACTTTATACTGCACCTAATGTGGGGGACTACTGTATACTGCACCTAATGTGGGAAATTACTGTATACTGCACCTAATGTGGGGGGCTACTTTATACTGCACCTAATGTGGGGGTACTACTGTATACTGCACCTAATGTGGGGGACTACTGCATACTGCACCTAATGTGAGGGAACTACTGTATACTGCACCTAATGTGGGGAACTACTTTATACTGCACCTAATGTGGGGGAACTACTTTATACTGCACCTAATGTGGGGGACTACTGTATACTGCACCTAATGTGGGGAACTACTTTATACGGCACCTAATGTGGGGGACTATTATATACTGCACCTAATGTGGGGAACTATTTTATACTGCACCTAATGTGAGGGACTACTGTATACTGCACCTAATGTGGGGAACTACTGTATACTGCACCTAATGTGGGGGACTACTGTATACTGCACCTAATGTGGGGGAACTACTGTATACTGCATCTAATGTGGGGAACTACTGTATACTGCACCTAATGTGGGGGACTACTGTATGCTGCACCTAATGTGGGGGGACTACTGTATACTGCATCTAATGTGGGGGACTACTGTATACTGCACTTAAGGTGCAGAACTACTGTATACTGCACCTAATGTGGGGAACTATTTTATACTGCCCCTAATGTGGGGGAACTACTGTATACTGCATCTAATGTGGGGGACTACTGTATACTGCACCTAATGTAAGGGACTACTGTATACTGCACCTAATGTGGGAAACTAATTTATACTGAACCTAATGTGGGAGACTACTGTATACTGCACCTAATGAGGGGAACTACTGTATACTGCACCTAATGTGGGGTACTACTTTATACTGCACCTAATGTGGCGGAACTACTGTATACTGCACCTAATGTGGGGGGACTACTGTATACTGCACCTAATGTAGGGGGACTACTATATACTGCACCTAATGTGGGGGAACTGTATACTGCACCTAAGGTGGGGAACTACTTTATACTGCACCTAATGTGGGGGAAATACTGTGTACTGCACCTAATGTGGGGGAACTACTGAATACTGCACCTAATGTGGGGGACCACTGTATACTGCATCTAATGTGGGGGACTACTGTATTCTGCACCTAATGTGGGGGAACCGTATACGGCACCTAATGTGGGGAACTACTTTATACTGCACCTAATGTGGGGGACTACTGTATACTGCACCTAATGTGGGGAATTACTGTATACTGCACCTAATGTGGGGGGCTACTTTATACTGCACCTAATGTGGGGGTACTACTGTATACTGCACCTAATGTGGGGGACTACTGTATACTGCACCTAATGTGAGGGAACTACTGTATACTGCACCTAATGTGGGGAACTACTTTATACTGCACCTAATGTGGGGGAACTACTTTATACTGCACCTAATGTGGGGGACTACTGTATACTGCACCTAATGTGGGGAACTACTTTATACGGCACCTAATGTGGGGGACTATTATATACTGCACCTAATGTGGGGAACTATTTTATACTGCACCTAATGTGAGGGACTACTGTATACTGCACCTAATGTGGGGAACTACTGTATACTGCACCCAATGTGGGGGACTACTGTATACTGCACCTAATGTGGGGGAACTACTGTATACTGCATCTAATGTGGGGAACTACTGTATACTGCACCTGATGTGGGGGACTACTGTATGCTGCAACTAATGTGGGGGGACTACTGTATACTGCATCTAATGTGGGGGACTACTGTATACTGCACTTAAGGTGCAGAACTACTGTATACTGCACCTAATGTGGGGAACTATTTTATACTGCCCCTAATGTGGGGGAACTACTGTATACTGCACCTAATGTGGGGGGACTACTGTATACTGCACCTAATGTGGGGAAATACTTTATACTGCACCTAATGTGGGGGACTACTGTATACTGCACCTAATGTGGGGAACTACGGTATACTGCACCTATTGTGGGGGGACTACTGTATACTGCACTTAATGTGGGGAACTACTTTATACTGCACCTAATGTGTGGGACTACTGTATACTGCACCTATTGTGGGGGACTACTGTATACTGCACCTAATGTGGGAGGACTACTTTATACTGCACCTAATGTGGGGAACTACTTTATACTGCACCTAATGTGGGGGACTACTGTATGTATACTGCACCTAATGTGGAGAACTACTGTATACTGCACCTAATGTGGGGGACTACTGTATGTATACTGCACCTAAAGTGAGGGACTACTGTATACTGCACCTAATGTGAGGGACTACTTTATACTGCACCTAATGTGGGGGAATTACTGTATACTGCACCTAATGTGGGGAACTACTTTATACTGCACCTAATGTGGGGGCTACTGTATGTATACTGCACCTAATGTGGGGGACTACTGTATACTGCACCTAATGTGGGGAACTACTTTATACTGCACCTAATGTGGGGGCTACTGTATGTATACTGCACCTAATGTGGGGGACTACTGTATACTGCACATAATGTGGGGGGACTACTTTATACTGCACCTAATGTGGGGAAGTACTTTTTACTGCACCTAATGTGGGGGACTAATGTATGTGTACTGCACCTAATGTGGGGAACTACTTTATACTGCACCTAATGTGGGGGAACTACTTTATACGGCACCTAATGTGGGGGACTATTGTATACTGCACCTAATGTAAGGAACTATTTTATACTGCACCTAATGTGAGGGACTACTGTATACTGCACCTAATGTGGGGAACTACTGTATACTGCACCTAATGTGGGGGACTACTGTATACTGCACCTAATGTTGGGGGACTACTGTATACTGCATCTAATGTGGGGGACTACTGTATACTGCACTTAATGTCGGGAACTACTTTATACTGCACCTAATGTGGGGGACTACTGTATACTGCACCTAATGTGGGGAGACTACTGTATACTGCATCTAATGTGTGGAACTACTGTATACTGCACCTAATGTGGGGGACTACTTTATACTGCACCTAATGTGGGGGGACTACTGTATACTGCATCTAATGTGGGGGACTACTGTATACTGCACTTAATGTGCGGAACTACTGTATACTGCACCTAATGTGGGGAACTATTTTATACTGCAACTAATGTGAGGGAACTACTGTATACTGCATCTAATGTGGGGGACTACTGTATACTGCACCTAATGTGGGGAACTAATTTATACTGAACCTAATGTGGGGGACTACTGTATACTGCACCTAATGTGGGGAACTATTTTATACTGCACCTAATGTGGGGGACTATTTTATACTGCACCTAATGTGAGGGACTACTGTATACTGCACCTAATGTGGGGGACTACTGTATACTGTACCTAATGTGGGGAACTACTTTACACTGCACTTAATGTGGGGGATTACTGTATACTGCACCTAATGTGGGGAACTACTGTATACTGCACCTAATGTGAGGGACTACTGTATACTGCACCTAATGTGGGGAACTACTGTATACTGCATCTAATGTGGGGGACTACTGTATACTGCACTTAATGTCGGGAACTACTTTATACTGCACCTAATGTGGGGGACTACTGTATACTGCACCTAATGTGGGGAGACTACTGTATACTGCATCTAATGTGTGGAACTACTGTATACTGCACCTAATGTGGGGGACTACTGTATACTGCACCTAATGTGGGGGGACTACTGTATACTGCATCTAATGTGGGGGACTATTGTATACTGCACTTAATGTGCGGAACTACTGTATACTGCACCTAATGTGGGGAACTATTTTATACTGCAACTAATGTGGGGGAACTACTGTATACTGCATCTAATGTGGGGGACTACTGTATACTGCACCTAATGTGGGGGACTACTTTATACTGCACCTAATGTGGGGGGACTACTGTATACTGCACCTAATGTGGGGGACTACTTTATACTGCACCTAATGTGGGGGACTACTTTATACTGCACCTAATGTGGGGAACTACTTTATACTGCACCTAATGTGGGGGACTACTGTATACTGAACCTAATGTGGGGGACTACTGTATACTGCACTTAATGTGAGGGACTACTTTATACTGCACCTAATGTGGGGGAATTACTGTATACTGCACCTAATGTGGGGAACTACTTTATACTGCACCTAATGTGGGGGACTACTGTATGTATACTGCACCTAATGTGGGGGACTACTGTATACTGCACCTAATGCTGGGAACTACTTTATACTGCAACTAATGTGGGGGACTACTGTAAGTATAATGCACCTAATGTGGGGAACTACTGTATACTGCACCTAATGTGGGGAACTACTTTATACTACACCTAATGTGGGGGATCTACTGTATACTGCACCTAATGTGGGGGGACTACTGTATACTGCACCTAATGTGGGGAACTACTTTATACTGCACCTAATGTGGGGGACTACTGTATACTGCACCTAATGTGGGGAACTACTGTATACTGCACCTACTATGGGGAACTACTTTATACTGCACCTAATGTGAAGGACTACTGTATACTGCACCTAATGTGGGGAACTACGGTATACTGCACCTAATGTGGGGGACTACTGTATACTGCACTTAATGTGGGGGAACTACTGTATACTGCACCTAATGTGGGGAACTTTTTTATACTGCACCTAATGTGAGGGGACTACTGTATACTGCACCTAATGTGGGGGGACTACTGTATACTGCACCTAATGTGGGGAACTATTTTATACTGCACCTAATGTGGGGGGACTACTGTATACTGCACCTAATGTGGGGGACTACTGTATACTGCACCTAATGTGGGGAACTTTTTTATACTGCACCTAATGTGAGGGACTACTGTATACCGCACCTAATGTGGGGAACTACTTTTTACTGCACCTAATGTGGGGGACTACTGTATACTGCATCTAATGTGGGGGACTACTGTATACTGCACCTAATGTGGGGGACTACTGTATACTGCACCTAATGTGGGGGGACTACTGTATACTGCACCTAATGTGGGGGACTGCTGTATACTGCACCTAATGTGGGGAACTGCTTTTTACTGCACCTAATGTGGGGGACTACTGTATGTATACTGCACCTAATGTGGGGAACTACTTTATACTGCACCTAATGTGGGGGAACTACTTTATACTGCACCTAATGTGGGGGACTACTGTATACTGCACCTAATGTTTGGAACTACCTTATACGGCACCTAATGTGGGGGACTATTGTATACTGCACCTAATGTGGGGAACTATTTTATACTCCATCCAATGTGGGGGGACTACTGTATACTGCACCTAATGTGGGGGAACTACTGTATACTGCACCTAATGTGGGGGGACTACTGTATACTGCACCTAATGTGGGGGACTACTGTATACTGCACCTAATGTGGGGAACTTTTTTATACTGCACCTAATGTGAGGGGACTACTGTATACTGCATCTAATGTGGGGGACTACTGTATACTGCACCTAATGTGGGGAACTACTGTATACTGCACCTAATGTGGGGGACTACTGTATACTGCACCTAATGTGGGGGGTCTACCGTATACTGCACCTAATGTGGGGAACTACTGTATACTGCACCTAATGTGTGGAACTACTTTTTACTGCACCTAATGTGATGGACTACTGTATGTATACTGCACCTAATGTGGGGAACTACTTTATACTGCACCTAATGTGGGGTGCTACTGTATACTGCACCTAAAGTTTGGAACTACTTTATACGGCACCTAATGTGGGGGACTATTGTATACTGCACCTAATGTGGGGAACTATTTTATACTGCACCTAATGTGAGGGACTACTGTATACTGCACCTAATGTGGGGAACTACTGTATACTGCACCTAATGTGGGGGACTACTGTATACTGCACCTAATGTGGGGGGACTACTGTATACTGCATCTAATGTGTGGAACTACTGTATACTGCACCTAATGTGGGGGACTACTGTATACTGCATCTAATGTGGGGGGACTACTGTATATTGCATCTAATGTGGGGGACTACTTTATATTGCACTTAATGTGGGGAACTACTTTATACTGCACCTAATGTGGGGGACTACTGTATACTGCACCTTAATGTGGGGAACTACTGTATACTGCACTTAATGTGGGGAACTATTTTATACTGCACCTAATGTGGGGGATCTACTGTATACTGCATCTAATGTGGGGGACTACTGTATACTGCACCTAATGTAAGGGACTACTGTATACTGCACCTAATGTGGGGAACTATTTTATACTGCAACTAATGTGGGGGAACTACTGTATACTGCATTTAATGTGGGGGACTACTGTATACTGCACCTAATGTGGGGAACTAATTTATACTGAACCTAATGTGGGGGACTACTGTATACTGCACCTAATGTGGGGAACTATTTTATACTGCACCTAATGTGGGGGACTATTTTATACTGCACCTAATGTGGGGGGAATACTGTATACTGCACCTAATGTGGGGAACTACTTTATACTGCACCTAATGTGGGGATCTACTGTATACTGCACCTAATGTGGGGAACTACTGTATACTGCACCTAATGTGGGGGACTACTGTATACTGCACCTAATGTGGGGATCTACTGTATACTGCACCTAATGTAGGGGACTACTGTATACTGCACCTAATGTGGGGGGACTACTGTATACTGCATCTAATGTGGGGGACTACTGTATACTGCACTTAATGTGTGGAACTACTGTATACTGCACCTAATGTGGGGAACTATTTTATACTGCACCTAATGTGGGGGAACTACTGTATACTGCATCTAATGTGGGGGACTACTGTACAGTGCACCTAATGTGGGGAACTATTTTATACTGCACCTAATGTGGGGGACTATTTTATACTGCACCTAATGTGGGGGAACTACTGTATACTGCACCTAATGTGGGGGGACTACTGTATACTGCACCTAATGTGGGGAACTACTTTATTCTGCACCTAATGTGGGGAACTTTTTTATACTGCACCTAATGTGAGGGACTACTGTATACCGCACCTAATGTGGGGAACTACTTTATACTGCATCTAATGTGGGGGACTACTGTATACTGCACCTAATGTGGGGAACTACTTTATACTGCACCTAATGTGGGGGACTACTTTATACTGCACCTAATGTGGGGAACTACTTTATACTGCACCTAATGTAGGGGACTACTGTATACTGCACCTATTGTGGGGGGACTACTGTATACTGCACCTAATGTGGGGAACTACTTTATACTGCACCTAATGTGGGGGACTACTATATACTGCACCTAATGTGGGGGACTACTGTATACTGAACCTAATGTGGGGGACTACTGTATACTGCACTTAATGTGAGGGACTACTTTATACTGCACCTAATGTGGGGGAATTACTGTATACTGCACCTAATGTGGGGAACTACTTTATACTGCACCTAATGTGGGGGACTACTGTATGTATACTGCACCTAATGTGGGGGACTACTGTATACTGCACCTAATGCTGGGAACTACTTTATACTGCAACTAATGTGGGGGACTACTGTAAGTATAATGCACCTAATGTGGGGAACTACTGTATACTGCACCTAATGTGGGGAACTACTTTATACTACACCTAATGTGGGGGAACTACTGTATACTGCACCTAATGTGGGGGGACTACTGTATACTGCACCTAATGTGGGGAACTACTTTATACTGCACCTAATGTGGGGGACTACTGTATACTGCACCTAATGTGGGGAACTACTGTATACTGCACCTACTATGGGGAACTACTTTATACTGCACCTAATGTGGAGGACTACTGTATACTGCACCTAATGTGGGGAACTACGGTATACTGCACCTAATGTGGGGGACTACTGTATACTGCACTTAATGTGGGGGAACTACTGTATACTGCACCTAATGTGGGGAACTTTTTTATACTGCACCTAATGTGAGGGGACTACTGTATACTGCACCTAATGTGGGGGGACTACTGTATACTGCACCTAATGTGGGGAACTATTTTATACTGCACCTAATGTGGGGGGACTACTGTATACTGCACCTAATGTGGGGGACTACTGTATACTGCACCTAATGTGGGGAACTTTTTTATACTGCACCTAATGTGAGGGACTACTGTATACCGCACCTAATGTGGGGAACTACTTTTTACTGCACCTAATGTGGGGGACTACTGTATACTGCATCTAATGTGGGGGACTACTGTATACTGCACCTAATGTGGGGAACTACTGTATACTGCACCTAATGTGGGGGACTACTGTATATTGCACCTAATGTGGGGGGACTACCGTATACTGCACCTAATGTGGGGGACTACTGTATACTGCATCTAATGTGGGGGGACTACTGTATACTGCACCTAATGTGGGGGACTACTGTATACTGCACCTAATGTGGGGAACTTTTTTATACTGCACCTAATGTGAGGGGACTACTGTATACTGCATCTAATGTGGGGGACTACTGTATACTGCACCTAATGTGGGGAACTACTGTATACTGCACCTAATGTGGGGGACTACTGTATACTGCACCTAATGTGGGGGGTCTACCGTATACTGCACCTAATGTGGGGAACTACTGTATACTGCACCTAATGTGTGGAACTACTTTTTACTGCACCTAATGTGATGGACTACTGTATGTATACTGCACCTAATGTGGGGAACTACTTTATACTGCACCTAATGTGGGGTGCTACTGTATACTGCACCTAAAGTTTGGAACTACTTTATACGGCACCTAATGTGGGGGACTATTGTATACTGCACCTAATGTGGGGAACTATTTTATACTGCACCTAATGTGAGGGACTACTGTATACTGCACCTAATGTGGGGAACTACTGTATACTGCACCTAATGTGGGGGACTACTGTATACTGCACCTAATGTGGGGGGACTACTGTATACTGCATCTAATGTGTGGAACTACTGTATACTGCACCTAATGTGGGGGACTACTGTATACTGCATCTAATGTGGGGGGACTACTGTATATTGCATCTAATGTGGGGGACTACTTTATATTGCACTTAATGTGGGGAACTACTTTATACTGCACCTAATGTGGGGGACTACTGTATACTGCACCTTAATGTGGGGAACTACTGTATACTGCACTTAATGTGGGGAACTATTTTATACTGCACCTAATGTGGGGGAACTACTGTATACTGCATCTAATGTGGGGGACTACTGTATACTGCACCTAATGTAAGGGACTACTGTATACTGCACCTAATGTGGGGAACTATTTTATACTGCAACTAATGTGGGGGAACTACTGTATACTGCATTTAATGTGGGGGACTACTGTATACTGCACCTAATGTGGGGAACTAATTTATACTGAACCTAATGTGGGGGACTACTGTATACTGCACCTAATGTGGGGAACTATTTTATACTGCACCTAATGTGGGGGACTATTTTATACTGCACCTAATGTGGGGGGAATACTGTATACTGCACCTAATGTGGGGAACTACTTTATACTGCACCTAATGTGGGGATCTACTGTATACTGCACCTAATGTGGGGAACTACTGTATACTGCACCTAATGTGGGGATCTACTGTATACTGCACCTAATGTAGGGGACTACTGTATACTGCACCTAATGTGGGGGGACTACTGTATACTGCATCTAATGTGGGGGACTACTGTATACTGCACTTAATGTGTGGAACTACTGTATACTGCACCTAATGTGGGGAACTATTTTATACTGCACCTAATGTGGGGGAACTACTGTATACTGCATCTAATGTGGGGGACTACTGTACAGTGCACCTAATGTGGGGAACTATTTTATACTGCACCTAATGTGGGGGACTATTTTATACTGCACCTAATGTGGGGGAACTACTGTATACTGCACCTAATGTGGGGGGACTACTGTATACTGCACCTAATGTGGGGAACTACTTTATTCTGCACCTAATGTGGGGAACTTTTTTATACTGCACCTAATGTGAGGGACTACTGTATACCGCACCTAATGTGGGGAACTACTTTATACTGCATCTAATGTGGGGGACTACTGTATACTGCACCTAATGTGGGGAACTACTTTATACTGCACCTAATGTGGGGGACTACTTTATACTGCACCTAATGTGGGGAACTACTTTATACTGCACCTAATGTAGGGGACTACTGTATACTGCACCTATTGTGGGGGGACTACTGTATACTGCACCTAATGTGGGGAACTACTTTATACTGCACCTAATGTGGGGGACTACTATATACTGCACCTAATGTGGGGGACTACTGTATACTGAACCTAATGTGGGGGACTACTGTATACTGCACTTAATGTGAGGGACTACTTTATACTGCACCTAATGTGGGGGAATTACTGTATACTGCACCTAATGTGGGGAACTACTTTATACTGCACCTAATGTGGGGGACTACTGTATGTATACTGCACCTAATGTGGGGGACTACTGTATACTGCACCTAATGCTGGGAACTACTTTATACTGCAACTAATGTGGGGGACTACTGTAAGTATAATGCACCTAATGTGGGGAACTACTGTATACTGCACCTAATGTGGGGAACTACTTTATACTACACCTAATGTGGGGGAACTACTGTATACTGCACCTAATGTGGGGAACTACTTTATACTGCACCTAATGTGGGGGACTACTGTATACTGCACCTAATGTGGGGAACTACTGTATACTGCACCTACTATGGGGAACTACTTTATACCGCACCTAATGTGGAGGACTACTGTATACTGCACCTAATGTGGGGAACTACGGTATACTGCACCTAATGTGGGGGACTACTGTATACTGCACTTAATGTGGGGGAACTACTGTATACTGCACCTAATGTGGGGAACTTTTTTATACTGCACCTAATGTGAGGGGACTACTGTATACTGCACCTAATGTGGGGGGACTACTGTATACTGCACCTAATGTGGGGAACTATTTTATACTGCACCTAATGTGGGGGGACTACTGTATACTGCACCTAATGTGGGGGACTACTGTATACTGCACCTAATGTGGGGAACTTTTTTATACTGCACCTAATGTGAGGGACTACTGTATACCGCACCTAATGTGGGGAACTACTTTTTACTGCACCTAATGTGGGGGACTACTGTATACTGCATCTAATGTGGGGGACTACTGTATACTGCACCTAATGTGGGGAACTACTGTATACTGCACCTAATGTGGGGGACTACTGTATATTGCACCTAATGTGGGGGGACTACCGTATACTGCACCTAATATGGGGGACTACTGTATACTGCATCTAATGTGGGGGACTACTGTATACTGCACCTAATGTGGGGAACTACTGTATACTGCACCTAATGTGGGGGACTACTGTATATTGCACCTAATGTGGGGGGACTACCGTATACTGCACCTAATGTGGGGGACTACTGTATACTGCACCTAATGTGGGGGGACTACTGTATACTGCACCTAATGTGGGGGACTGCTGTATACTGCACCTAATGTGGGGAACTACTTTTTACTGCACCTAATGTGGGGGACTACTGTATGTATACTGCACCTAATGTGGGGAACTACTTTATACTGCACCTAATGTGGGGGAACTACTTTATACTGCACCTAATGTGAGGTACTACTGTATACTGCACCTAATGTTTGGAACTACCTTATACGGCACCTAATGTGGGGGACTATTGTATACTGCACCTAATGTGGGGAACTATTTTATACTTCACCCAATGTGGGGGGACTACTGTATACTGCACCTAATGTGGGGGAACTACTGTATACTGCACCTAATGTGGGGGGACTACTGTATACTGCACCTAATGTGGGGGACTACTTTATACTGCACCTAATGTGGGGAACTTTTTTATACTGCACCTAATGTGGGGGGACTACCGTATACTGCACCTAATGTGGGGAACTACTGTATACTGCATCTAATGTGGTGGACTACTGTATACTGCACCTAATGTGGGGAACTACTGTATACTGCACCTAATGTGGGGGACTACTGTATACTGCACCTAATGTGGGGGGACTACCGTATACTGCACCTAATGTGGGGAACTACTGTATACTGCACCTAATGTGTGGAACTACTTTTTACTGCACCTAATGTGATGGAGTACTGTATGTATACTGCACCTAATGTGGGGAACTACTTTATACTGCACCTTATGTGGGGGAACTACTTTATACTGCACCTAATGTGGGGTGCTACTGTATACTGCACCTAATGTTTGGAACTACTTTATACGGCACCTAATGTGGGGGACTATTTTATACTGCACCTAATGTGGGGAACTATTTTATACTGCACCTAATGTGAGGGACTACTGTATACTGCACCTAATGTGGGGAACTACTGTATACTGCACCTAATGTGGGGGACTACTGTATACTGCACCTAATGTGGGGGGACTACTGTATACTGCATCTAATGTGTGGAACTACTGTATACTGCACCTAATGTGGGGGACTACTGTATACTGCACCTAATGTGGGGGGACTACTGTATATTGCATCTAATGTGGGGGACTACTTTATATTGCACTTAATGTGGGGAACTACTTTATACTGCACCTAATGTGGGGGACTACTGTATACTGCACCTTAATGTGGGGAACTACTGTATACTGCACTTAATGTGGGGAACTATTTTATACTGCACCTAATGTGGGGGAACTACTGTATACTGCATCTAATGTGGGGGACTACTGTATACTGCACCTAATGTAAGGGACTACTGTATACTGCACCTAATGTGGGGAACTACTGTATACTGCACCTAATGTGGGGGACTACTTTATACTGCACCTAATGTGGGGGAACTACTGTATACTGCACCTAATGTGGGGGGACTACTGTATACTGCACCTATGTGGGGAACTACTTTATACTGCACCTAATGTGGAGGACTACTGTATACTGCACCTAATGTGGGGAACTACTGTTTACTGCACCTAATGTGGAGAACTACTTTATACTGCACCTAATGTGGGGAACTACGGTATACTGCACCTAATGTGGGGGACTACCGTATACTGCACCTAATGTGGGGGAACTACTGTATACTGCACTTAATGTGGGGGGACTACTGTATACTGCACCTAATGTGGGGAACTTTTTTATACTGCACCTAATGTGAGGGGACTACTGTATACTGCACCTAATGTGGGGGGACTACTGTATACTGCACGTAAGGTGGGGAACTATTTTATACTGCACCTAATGTGGGGGGACTACTGTATACTGCACCTAATGTGGGGGGACTACTGTATACTGCACCTAATGTGGGGAACTATTTTATACTGCACCTAATGTGAGGGACTACTGTATATCGCACCTAATGTGAGGGGACTACTGTATACTGCATCTAATGTGGGGGACTACTGTATACTGCATCTAATGTGGGGGACTACTGTATACTGCACCTAATGTGGGGAACTACTGTATACTGCACCTAATGTGGGGAACTACTTTATACTGCACCTTATGTGGGGGAACTACTTTATACTGCACCTAATGTGGGGTACTACTGTATACTGCACCTAATGTTTGGAACTACTTTATACGGCACCTAATGTGGGGGACTATTGTATACTGCACCTAATGTGGGGAACTATTTTATACTGCACCTAATGTGAGGGACTACTGTATACTGCACCTAATGTGGGGAACTACTGTATACTGCACCTAATGTGGGGGACTACTGTATACTGCACCTAATGTGGGGGGACTACTGTATACTGCATCTAATGTGTGGAACTACTGTATTCTGCACCTAATGTGGGGGACTACTGTATACTGCACCTAATGTGGGGGGACTACTGTATATTGCATCTAATGTGGGGGACTACTGTATATTGCACTTAATGTGGGGAACTACTTTATACTGCACCTAATGTGGGGGACTACTGTATACTGCACCTTAATGTGGGGAACTACTGTATACTGCACTTAATGTGGGGAACTATTTTATACTGCACCTAATGTGGGGGAACTACTGTATACTGCATCTAATGTGGGGGACTACTGTATACTGCACCTAATGTAAGGGACTACTGTATACTGCACCTAATGTGGGGAACTACTGTATACTGCACCTAATGTGGGGGACTACTTTATACTGCACCTAATGTGGGGGAACTACTGTATACTGCACCTAATGTGGGGGGACTACTGTATACTGCACCTAATGTGGGGAACTACTTTATACTGCACCTAATGTGGAGGACTACTGTATACTGCACCTAATGTGGGGAACTACTGTATACTGCACCTAATGTGGAGAACTACTTTATACTGCACCTAATGTGGGGAACTACGGTATACTGCACCTAATGTGGGGGACTACCGTATACTGCACCTAATGTGGGGGAACTACTGTATACTGCACTTAATGTGGGGGGACTACTGTATACTGCACCTAATGTGGGGAACTTTTTTATACTGCACCTAATGTGAGGGGACTACTGTATACTGCACCTAATGTGGGGGGACTACTGTATACTGCACCTAAGGTGGGGAACTATTTTATACTGCACCTAATGTGGGGGGACTACTGTATACTGCACCTAATGTGGGGGGACTACTGTATACTGCACCTAATGTGGGGGGACTACTGTATACTGCACCTAATGTGGGGGACTACTGTATACTGCACCTAATGTGGGGAACTTTTTTATACTGCACCTAATGTGAGGGACTACTGTATATCGCACCTAATGTGGGGAACTACTTTATACTGCACCTAATGTGGGGGACTACTGTATACTGCATCTAATGTGGGGGACTACTGTATACTGCACCTAATGTGGGGAACTACTGTATACTGCACCTAATGTGGGGGACTACTGTATACTGCACCTAATGTGGGGGGACTACCGTATACTGCACCTAATGTGGGGGACTACTGTATACTGCACCTAATGTGGGGAACTACTTTATACTGCACCTAATGTGGGGGATTACTGTATACTGCACCTAATGTGTGGGACTGCTGTATACTGCACCTAATGTGGGGAACTACTTTATACTGCACCTAATGTGGGGGACTACTGTATACTGCACCTATTGTGGGGGGACTACTCTATACTGCACCTAATGTGGGGAACTACTTTATACTGCACCTAATGTGGGGGACTACTGTATACTGCACCTAATGTGGGGGACTACTTTATACTGCACCTAATGTGGGGGACTACTTTATACTGCACCTAATGTGGGGGACAACTGTATACTGCACCTAATGTGGGGAACTACTTTATACTGCACCTAATGTGGGGGACTACTGTATGTATACTGCACCTAATGTGGAGAACTACTCTATACTTCACCTAATGTGGGGGAACTACTGTATACAGCACCTAATGTGGGGGACTGCTGTATTTTGCACCTAATGTGGGGAACTACTTTTTACTGCGCCTAATGTGGGGGACTACTGTATACTGCACCTAATGTGGGGGGACTACCGTATACTGCACCTAATGTGGGGGACTACTGTATACTGCACCTAATGTGGGGAACTACTTTATACTGCACCTAATGTGGGGGATTACTGTATACTGCACCTAATG
Organism: Hyla sarda; assembly: GCF_029499605.1. NCBI lineage: Eukaryota > Metazoa > Chordata > Amphibia > Anura > Hylidae > Hyla > Hyla sarda. The sequence continues at coordinate 140,440,644 of NC_079197.1, read as the reverse complement.
TGTGGGACTGCTGTATACTGCACCTAATGTGTGGAACTACTTTATACTGCACCTAATGTGGGGGACTACTGTATACTGCACCTATTGTGGGGGGACTACTCTATACTGCACCTAATGTGGGGAACTACTTTATACTGCACCTAATGTGGGGGACTACTGTATACTGCACCTAATGTGGGGGACTACTTTATACTGCACCTAATGTGGGGGACTACTTTATACTGCACCTAATGTGGGGGACTACTGTATACTGCACCTAATGTGGAGAACTACTTTTTACTGCACCTAATGTGGGGGACTACTGTATGTATACTGCACCTAATGTGGAGGACTACTGTATACTTCACCTAAGATGGGGGAACTACTGTATACTGCACCTAATGTGGGGGACTGCTGTATTTTGCACCTAATGTGGGGAACTACTTTTTACTGCGCCTAATGTGGGGGACTACTGTATGTATACTGCACCAAATGTGGGGAACTACTTTATACTGTACCTAATTTGGGGGGACTACTGTATACTGCACCTAATGTGGGGAACTACTTTATACTGCACCTAATGTGGGGGACTACTGTATGCTGCACCTAAAGTGAGGGACTACTGTATACTGCACCTAACGTGAGAGACTACTTTATACTGCACCTAATGTGGGGGAATTACTGTATACTGCACCTAATGTGGGGAACTACTTTATACTGCACCTAATGTGGGGGACTACTGTATGTATACTGCATCTAATGTGGGGGACTACTTTATACTGCACCTAATGTGGGGAACTACTTTATACTGCACCTAATGTGGGGGACTACTGTATACTGCACCTAATGTGGGGAACTACTGTATACTGCACCTAATGTGGGAGAACTACTGTATACTGCACCTAATGTGGGGGAACTACTGTATACTGCACCTAATGTGGGGGGACTACTGTATACTGCACCTAATGTGGGGAACTACTGTATACTGCACCTAATGTGGGGGACTACTGTATACTGCACCTAATGTGGGGGACTACTGTATACTGCACCTAATGTGGGGGACTACTGTATACTGCACCTAATGTGGGGAACTACTGTATACTGCACCTAATGTGGAGTACTACTGTATACTGCACCTAATGTGGGGGGACTACTGTAGACTGCACCTAATGTGGGGGAAATATACTGCACCTAATGTGGGGGACTATACTGCACCTAATATGGGGGGAACTATACTGCCAACCTAATGTGGGGGAGCTATACTCTTTACCTAATGTTGGGGGTACTATACTGTCTACCTAATGTGGGGAATCATACTGCTTACCTAATGTGGGGGACTATACAAAAATATAAAATTGTACTATTCTGATCCCTATAACTCTTATTTTTCTGTATATAGGGATGTATGAGGGTCATTTTTTGCGCTGTGATTTGTTGTTTTTATCGGTGCTATTTTTATTTTGATGGGACTTCTCAATTGCTTTTTAGATATTTTTTAGAGTATTTGAAGTGACCAAAAATGTTCAAATCTGGTTAGTGCACTACTATGACTTTTGGGGCCCCACTTTTGATTTTGCCTAGGGCCACGCTGAGCCTAAACCCGGCCCTGGGCATCTTACTCTACTACTTTGTTTCTCACTGACATATAAAACGCTGATCTATAATAAATTCCCCACTTTGTCTATTATTATAACAATAATTACATTAATCGGAATATTTGTCAAATAAAAATGTTTATTCATCTTTTCCAGTGTTCATACATACAGGTTGGTGAAGAATACCCATAGTATACTGGTGATGACGTTAATGACACCTCTTATCTCGGGGATATTGACAATTAGGATGGCAATGGTGACCCGTCCCAGGAACTGTCTGACCGAGTTAATATAGTCCATCGGTCCGGTGATGCTGGTCACTATCCCCCTTGGCATAACCCACGTCAGAAGCTGAAGTGTGATGGCGATCCAGGTGAGCCTGTCACTGATGAAGCCGATCCAGCTGATGGCGGTGGGGTTACAGATCACGTAAAGAAGCTCTATAGTGCTGCTGGTGCTAATCCAGGTCACCAACTCATTGACTGGGTTCATCCAGGCAAGCAGGGAACTGCTGGTGATGGTGGGGATCCAGAATACCAATTCAGTGGTGGTGTCTATCCAGGACAGCAGGTCACTGATGGTACTAGCAAACGAGATCAGATCGTCAACAGCATCTATGAACCGGTCCAGCAGGTTGTTATCGATGGGGATATAGCATAGCAGGGAGATGATCAGGTCACCATAAGTGCTGATCCAGCCAAGATAGTTTTTGATGATGGCCGCCCCGCTCTGCAGCTTGTTGGTAATGGAATCCCAGCTGATCGTGTCGCTGCTGGCAGTGGTGTCATTACTCCCCAGGACAGGGGTGATCTTTCTGGTCCTGGTCCTGGTCCAGATGGGACACTTCATGTCGCTGCTGGCAGAGGTTTGATTACTCACCAGGACAGGGGTGATCTTTCTGATCCTGGTCCTCGTCCAGATGGGACACTTCATGTCGCTGCTGGTAGTATTCAAGCTGGGCAGATCTCTGATGGTATCGTTCTGCCCTTGCAGGTGGCTGGAGGTGATGTTCCGGCTCGGTTGGTTGCTGGTGATTTCAAACCAGAAACTCGGGCCGGTGGTGAAGAGGGAACCCAGGAGGATGGTAACTGTCCAGCACATGCTACAGGCCAAATTGACCTCATCCCTGCTGATGTGGTCCCCTCGAATCATGATAAAATAAAATGAAAAGCGCAAGGAAACAATATAGAAACACTAGTGCTCGCTAGATTGCAGTCCTCAGAGTAAGGCCTCTGGGGCTCTGCACCTCTTTTTCCAGCTATCACCATTTGTGAAGTCACATGTGTGATGTCATACGGAATGTCACTGCTCTGAGGACAGGTGTAGACATGGACATTTACATCCATTTGTTTTATAGGGTGAAATAAGCTTTTTATTATTAAATAAAGGTATAGAAAACTCTGGGTGTAGGGTGTTTTTTGGGGGGGCGGTGACTTTATACTGAGGACTGGGTATTTGGGTGGGAAGGAACATCACTTTATAACATAGAAGACAAATAAATATAATATACAAATATAAGTACAAATATTAATAACATTTTGACAAAAAGTCCAACGTTATCTACAGATTTGGGTATTCTGGCAGGAGGATTCCTCATTTTTGAGAATAGGAGGAGGAGGAAAGTGATGGTGGGGGAAGAATACACAGCTCCCGGATTGATCAGAACACTACAGCTCTGCTTCATTGGGAGTAGTCACCTGCACCCCAACCCCCATGTTTCTTTTTTCCCCCTATATATTGCAACTTATTCCTTCTACATATATACCTACAAACGCCAAAAGCGTAACACATTGTAACCGCGACACCAAATAAAGTACAAATCGATGTATGAAAATATATATTTTTTATTAATAAAAGAACATGATTCTAAAAATGTACATAATAGACGCAATAAAATAAATATATATCAATATATGTTAAAAAATTTGGCTGCAAATAATGGCTACAGGTACGGTATTTATAGAATAGTGACCCAATAGAAAAGGAATAACACACCTGTCCAAATAGTAAGCCGCTGGGTCGGAAGGGACGTTGGACACCGCGGCACTCGTGTGATGGAGCACGCAACGCGCATTCACATTATAGAGCGTGAGCGGCCACGAAAACATGGCCACAGTCACTCATACAGCGCATGCGTGCACGAAATAATTCTAAGGGGAAAGACAAGCTTCCCCAAAATGGCCGCAGATCGCCGCTAATAGAGGGATATACAAAATAAGCTGAACATCGGACCCAGGGCTAAATAATACAAAGAATGAAAATCTATAGTGGGAGAACTGACTGTGGACTGTGAAGGCAATAACATGGCTATAAATAATGCAAATACATTAGAGATAATAGCAATAATGATTATAATAATAATAATCCGGGGGCATATGAAAGCATAAAAAAAATGACAAGGATGTGATCACATGTATAATGGTAAAACAAATAAATAGTGCATGCAACATATACAACAAGGAGAAAAATATTTTTGTAAAAAAATATATTTATAGAAGTGTATAACTGAATATTCATTAGTGTGCAGGAATGATGTACAGGGTGGGCCATTTATATGGATACACCTTAATAAAATGGGAATGGTTGGTGATATTAACTTCCTGTTTGTGACACATTAGTATATACCTGCGGTGTATATAGTAGTATATAGCAGTGTATACGGATACTGGAAGCCTGTGCTAGCATCTCTCCTGCGGTGTATATAGTAGTAGTATATAGCAATGTATACGGATACTGGAAGCCTGTGCTAGAATTTCTCCTGCGGTGTATATAGTAGTATATAGCAGTGTATACGGATACTGGAAGCCTGTGCTAGAATTTCTCCTGCGGTGTATATAGTAGTATATAGCAGTGTATACGGATACTGGAAGCCTGTGCTAGCATTTCTCCTGCGGTGTATATAGTAGTATATAGCAGTGTATACGGATACTGGAAGCCTGTGCTAGCATTTCTCCTGCGGTGTATATAGTAATATATAGCAGTGTATACGGATACTGGAAGCCTGTGCTAGCATTTCTCCTGCGGTGTATATAGTAGTATATAGCAGTGTATACGGATACTGGAAGCCTGTGCTAGCATTTCTCCTGCGGTGTATATAGTAATATATAGCAGTGTATACGGATACTGGAAGCCTGTGCTAGCATTTCTCCTGCGGTGTATATAGTAGTATATAGCAGTGTATACGGATACTGGAAGCCTGTGCTAGCATTTCTCCTGCGGTGTATATAGTAGTATATAGCAGTGTATACGGATACTGGAAGCCTGTGCTAGCATTTCTCCTGCGGTGTATATAGTAGCATATAGCAGTGTATACAGATACTGGAAGCCTGTGCTAGCATTTCTCCTGCGGTGTATATAGTAATATATAGCAGTGTATACGGATACTGGAAGCCTGTGCTAGCATTTCTCCTGCGGTGTTGCTATCAGTGTGTGAAGAGTGGGAGAAGAGGGTTGCATTGACAATCCAACACAATGGGCAGCACATTGAACACATTTTATAAGTGGTCAGAAACGTGTAAATAAATCATGAAAGAATAACGTTACGTTAAAACCAAGCACATCATTGTTTTTCTTGTGAAATTCCCAATAAGTTTGATGTGTCACATGACCCTCTTCCTATTGAAAAAACAAAAGTTGGATTCAAAATGGCCGCCATGGTCACCACCCATCTTCAAAAGTTTCCCCCTCACATATACTAATGTGCCACAAACAGGAAGTTAATATCACCAACCATTCCCATTTTATTAAGGTGTATCCATATAAATGGCCCACCCTGTATATAATGATAATTTGGGGCTGGGGGGGGGGGCGGAGGCGAGCAGTCGCAGAACTATATAGCGCAGGTGGCAGGCAGCTGAGCTGGGGCCTGCTGCCTGGGCAAAAGAGGCATTCAGGCGTAAACTATATGGGGGCAACAATTAGCAGCAAAAAGGGGCATACAACTATATAGTGGAAGTTGTGCCCCAGCCCATATAGTTGTTGTAGGCCCCTCTTTGCTAATAGTTCCCCCCCCCCCCCCCCCATATAGTTGTAGGCTTCTCTGAGAGGAGCCTACCACAACTATGGAGGAAACTATTAACAGAGGGGCCTACCCAAACTATATGGATCCCCCTGTATGGTTTGGATAGGCCTCTCTGTTCATAGTTGCTGCTTCCATATAGTTTGGGTAGGCCCCTCTGTTAAAAGGAGTAGTCTGGGGATAAGTTATAGATCGCAGGGGGGGGGGGGGGGGTCCAAGCGATGGGCCCCCGCGATCTCCTGTACGGGGGCCCCGGCAGCTCGCGGGAAGGGAGCGTGTTGACCACTGCACAAAGCAGCGGCTGATACGCCCCCTCAATACAACTCTATGGCAGAGCCGGAGCGCTGCCTCCGGCAATCTCCGACTCTGCCATAGAGTTGTATTGAGGGGACGTGTCGGACGCTGCTTCGTGTGGTGGTCAACACGCCCCCTTCCCGCAAGCTGCCGGGCCCCCACGATCTCCTGTAAAGGTCCCCGGCAGCCCGAGGGTCAGACCCCCGCGATCTGAAACTTATCCCCTATCCTAAGGATAGGTTATAAGTTTTTCAGCACTGGACTACTCCTTTAACCCCTTAGAGACTCAGCCTATTTTCACCTTAAGGACTCAGGAAAATTTTTGTTTTAGCATTTTTGCTTTTTCCTCCTTCCCTTCTAAAAATCATAACGCTTTCAATTTTGCACCTACAGACCCATAGAAGGGCTTGTTTTTTGCGTTACCAATTGTACTTTGCAATGACATCACTTATTTTATAATATAACCTGCTGCAAAACAACAACAAAAATTTGTGGGGTGAAAAAATTGGAAAAGGGGTACTCCAGCAGAACACTTTAAAAAAATATATTTTTAATCAACTAGTTTGTAAATTACTTAATTAAAAATAACTATTAAAAAATCTTAATCCTTCCAGTAGTTATTAGCTGCCAAATACTACAGGGGAAACTTTTCTTTTTGGAACACAGAGCTCTCTGCTGACATCACGAGCACAGTGCTCTCTGCTGACATCTCTGTCCATACTAAGAACTGTCCAGAGAAGGAGAAAATCCCCATAGCAAACATATGCTGCTCTGGACAGTTCCTAAAATGGACAGAGATGTCAGCAGAGAGCACTGTGGTCATGATGTCAGCAGAGAGCACTGTGTTCCAAAAAGAAAATAATTTCCTCTGTAGTATTCAGCAGCTAATAAGTACTGGAAGGATTAAGATTTTTTAATAGAAGAAATGTACAAATCTGTTTAACTTTCTGGCACCAGTTGATTAAAAAAATAAAATAAAATAAAATAAGTTTTCCACCGGAGTACCCCTTTAATGAACTTTTATTAAAAAAAAAAATCATCTGATTCCATACACTGATCAGTGCTTTGCCATTGCATAGCATTGATCAGTAACCGGCACTGGAGCAGTAGATGGCCGATCGGATAACGGAGAGGCAGGTGAGGACCCTCCCGTCGTCCGGTAAACTGATCGGGACATCACGATTGTGTCGCGATAGTCGCAATCAGCTCTGCTGAGCTGCCGGGATACTATAGTTTTAGACTCTGCAATCAACTTTGATGGCGGCGTCTAAAGGGTTAATGCCAGGCATTGGCCCGATCAGCCTTTCTACTCCTGTGCCCCCTCTACCTACTGATACCCCTGTGCCCCCCCACCTCTCGTCTACTCCTGTGCCCCCTCTACCTACTGATACCCCTGTGCCCCCCCCCACCTCTCATCTACTCCTGTGCCCCCTCTACCTACTGATACCTCTGTGCCCCCCACTTCTCTTCTACTCCTGTGCCCCCTCTACCTACTGATACCTCTGTGACCCCCTACTTCTCGTCTACTCTTGGACCCCCTCTACCTACTGATACCCCTGTGCCCCCCACTTCTCTTCTACTCCTGTGCCCCCTCTACCTACTGATACCCCTGTGCCCCCCCACCTCTCGTCTACGCCTGTGCCCCCTCTACCTACTGATACCCCTGTGCCCCCCCCCACCTCTCATCTACTCCTGTGCCCCCTCTACCTACTGATACCTCTGTGCCCCCCACTTCTCTTCTACTCCTGTGCCCCCTCTACCTACTGATACCTCTGTGACCCCCCACTTCTCGTCTACTCCTGGACCCCCTCTACCTACTGATACCCCTGTGCCCCCCCACTTCTCTTCTACTCCTGTGCCCCCTCTACCTACTGATACCCCTGTGCCCCCCCCCTCACTTCTCAGCTACTCCTGTGCCCCCTCTACCTACTGATACCCCTGTGCCCCCACACTTCTCGTCTTCTCCTGTGCCCCCTCTACCTACTGATACCTCTGTGCCCCCCACTTCTCTTCTACTCCTGTGCCCCCTCTACCTACTCATACCTCTGTGCCCCCCACTTCTCTTCTACTCCTGTGCCCCCTCTACCTACTGATACCCCTGTGCCCCCCTACTCCTTGTGTACCCCTGTGCCCCTTCTACCTACTGATACCTCTGTGCCCCCCACTTTTCTTCTACTCCTGTGCCCCCTCTACCTACTGATAGCCCAATGCCCCCCCCCCCCACTTCTCTTCTACTCCTGTGCCCCTTCTACCTACTGATACCTCTGTGCCCCCCCCCCCCCCCCCATCTCTTCTGGAGCATACCTTAGGTTTCAGACAAAAAAAATCTCTTTTTAAGAAAAAAAATTATAAAAATGTAATTAATTTGATCTTTATTCATTTCTTCTTTTACTTTCTATTGGCGCTGCAGTAAAATACCCGTGGCTGTGAGCACAACTGCCACCCAACCCACATATGGGCAAAATAGGCAGCCGCCTACAGCGCCCTCTTGATGGGGGGCGCCGCTCTGCCTGCCACAGTTAGACAACCATCATGCCAACCACTCGCTTAGCCAGCAGCATGAGGAAGAGGTTTGTTACAGTGTGTCACCCTAGTGGAAAAATGGGGCGTGTCAAAGGGTGAGCCAATGGGCGGAGTCAAGGGGGCGGCAAAATTAGCTTTTGCCTAGAATGACAAAAATCCTTGCACCAGCCCTGAAACTCAGCCAACACAAAGTCAAGGCCGCCTGTACAGAATTGGGTGGATGCAGATGAGTGATTTCGAAAATGTGGACCTACAGCTGTTGCAAAACTACAACTCCCAGCATGCCCAGACATCCGTTGGCTGTCCGGGCATGCTGGGAGTTGTAGTTTTGCAACAGCTGGAGGTCCACAGTTTGGAGACCACTGATGTAGGGTAGGTGGAAGGTGAGGCCTCATCCCCATTGGTGTCACTGCCTTTCAAGATGGCCTCCATTTCCTACCCCCCACCTCCCAACCTCCAGCTGTTGCAAAAATCATGCTGCAGTAAATATAGTATATGGCCAGTAGGTGGCAGCATCATGCTGCAGTAAATATAGTATATGGCCAGTAGGTGGCAGCATCATGCTGCAGTAAATATAGTTTATGGCCAGTAGGTGGCAGCATCATGCTGCAATAAATATAGTATATGGCCAGTAGGTGGCAGCATCATGCTGCAGTAAATATAGTATGTGGCCAGTACCAATAGAAGAATGGAAGACGGCACTCCGGTATTGGTGTCCAAATTCAAGAAAGGTGGTTTATTGATCCCAATACATACAAAATGATGCAACGTTTCGACCTAACAATAAGGTCTTTATCAAGCACAGTGAAATGAGGAACATACATGTATTATATAGGGTCACCAATTGATGACATCATAAGGAGGAGTTAACCTCAGAGGCGGGGGGAGTTACCCTTAAAGTGACAATGGGTGTGTCAGAAAAAACACAACATAGTGAAAAAAAACAGTGTCGTGTACATAAATAGAAAGTGTTACATAGTAATCCAATATACAGAATTCCTAAAGAACATCCCGATCTTCCGATCTTCATAACTAACAAAAATACCATACAGATGACTTCTAATTGTCCAACCTGTACTCCGGTATAAACAATGTGGTCAGCCAATCCGGAGAGGGACCCGTGTCCATTGTGTGTCCGCTTGTAGCCGGCTTGTAAACAAAACAAACGCGCATGTCCAACGGGACCATGCGCCGGAAGTTACGTCCATTCACAGGGTGATGCGCCAATAAGTGCCAAGTTGCACGGCGCATGCGTGCTGTGAAGTACCGATATCCCGGCGGCCATTACAAGTGTGGGTGTTACGCCGAGCGCTCCAGGTCCCTGCTCCTCCCCGAAGCGCTCGCGGCGTTTCTCTCCATGCAGCGCCCCGGTCAGACCCGCTGACCGGGAGCGCTGCACTGACATTGCCGGCGGGAATGCGATTCGCATAGCGGGACGCGCCCGCTCGCGAATCGCATCCCAAGTCACTCACCTGTCCCGGTCCCCGGCTGTCATGCTCTGGCGCGCGCGGCTCCGCTCTCTAGGGCGCGCGCGCCAGCTCTCTGAGATTTAAAGGGCCAGTGCACCAATGATGGTGCCTGGCCCAATCACCCTAATTAGTTTCCACCTGCTCCCTGGCTATATAACCTCACTTCCCCTGCACTTCCTTGCCGGATCTTGTTGCCTTGTGCCTAGAGAAAGCTACTCTGTGTTTACCACTACTGTGTTCCTGACCTTCTGCTATCACCATTGACTACGAACCTTGCCGCCTGCCCCGACCTTCTGCTACGTCTGACCTTGCTCTTGTCTACTCCCTTGTACCGCGCTTATCTCAGCAGTCAGAGAGGTTGAGCCGTTGCTAGTGGATACGACCTGGTTGCTACCGCCGCTGCAAGACCATCCCGCTTTGCGGCGGGCTCTGGTGAATACCAGTAGCAACTTAGAACCGGTCCACCAACACGGTCCACGCCAATCCCTCTCTGGCACAGAGGATCCACCTCCAGCCTGCCGAATCGTGACAGTGGGCAGTACCTTCTTTTCTGTACTTGCGCAGTATGTTGGCACGCTCCGGGTCCGGCATTATACATTCTGGCAACCAATGGCTAACACAATCTCTAGGGCAAAAAAAGCATAAAGTAAGCATGGGTCATAGATCAATCATGTAAAACAGACAAACATAGTCACTACTCTGGTCATAAAGGTAATATTGGTACTGGCTTACCATGTTATGGATAGTATATTACCATCCATTTCCCATGGTCCGGTGACTGGGGAAACCAACAGTGACTAGGACCGCACCAAGGCGTATTCCCATTCCCAAAGTAACCCCATGTCACACTTTGTGCTCTGACCTTGTATCCCTATTTTGACCAGGTGACCACAGTCATAAAACACATTCAGGCAACCCAGCTCAAAAATAATTATAATGCCCCTATGTGTAGCCCGAAAGAGAGACAAAGTAGTTACATTACTTATGGCGTCCCATCCTGTAAATTGACAAAAAAATAAAAAATATAAACTTCCAGAACGATGAAAAAAATCATCTTGTAAAAAATATATTCCAATGGATTATTTCGGGTTCCACTCCGGGTTGGGATGGCTCTGTAATCCTATATTACAGAGCCATCCCAACCCGGAGGGGAACCCGAAATAATCCATTGCAATAATATATTTTTTACAAGATGATTTTTTTCATCGTTTTGGAAGTTTATATCTTTTATTTTTTTGTCAATTTACAGGATGGGACGCCATAAGTAATGTAACTACTTCTTCTCTCTTTCGGGCTACACATAGGGGCATTATAATTATTTTTGAGCTGGGTTGCCTGAATGTGTTTTATGACTGTGGTCACCTGGTCAAAATAGGGATAAAAGGTCAGAGCACAAAGTGTGACATGGGGTTACTTTGGGAATGGGAATACGCCTTAGTGCGGTCCTAGTCACTGTTGGTTTCCCCGGTCACCGGACCATGGGAAATGGATGGTAATATACTATCCATAACATGGTAAGCCAGTACCAATATTACCTTTATGACCAGAGTAGTGACTATGTTTGTCTGTTTTACATGATTGATCTATGACCCATGCTTACTTTATGCTTTTTTTGCCCTAGAGATTGTGTTAGCCATTGGTTGCCAGAATGTATAATGCCGGACCCGGAGCGTGTCAACATACTGCGCAAGTACAGAAAAGAAGGTACTGCCCACACTTGTAATGGCCACCGGGATATCGGTACTTCACAGCACGCATGCGCCGTGCAACTTGGCACTTATTGGCGCATCACCCTGTGAATGGACGTAACTTCCGGCGCATGGTCCCGTTGGACATGCGCGTTTGTTTTGTTTACAAGCCGGCTACAAGCGGACACACAATGGACACGGGTCCCTCTCCGGATTGGCTGACCACATTGTTTATACCGGAGTACAGGTTGGACAATTAGAAGTCATCTGTATGGTATTTTAGTTAGTTATGAAGATCGGAAGATCGGGATGTTCTTTAGGAATTCTGTATATTGGATTACTATGTAACACTTTCTATTTATGTACACGACACTGTTTTTTTTCACTATGTTGTGTTTTTTCTGACACACCCACTGTCACTTTAAGGGTAACTCCCCCCGCCTCTGAGGTTAACTCCTCCTTATGATGTCATCAATTGGTGACCCTATATAATACATGTATGTTCCTCATTTCACTGTGCTTGATAAAGACCTTATTGTTAGGTCGAAACGTTGCATCATTTTGTATGTATTGGGATCAATAAACCACCTTTCTTGAATTTGGACACCAATACCGGAGTGCCGTCTTCCATTCTTCTATTGGTACGTTTGCCTTGGTCAAGCTTGAGGTCGGGCACCCACTAACCCTTGTAAGGGTTTGAACACTGTGCATCTCCCATCTTTTGTATTGTATATGGCCAGTAGGTGGCAGCATCATGCTGCAGTAAATATAGTATATGGCCAGTAGGTGGCAGCATCATGCTGAGTAAATATAGTATATGGCCAGTAGGTGGCAGCATCATGCTGCAGTAAAAATAGTATATGGCCAGTAGGTGGCAGCATCATGCTGCAGTAAATATAGTTTATGGCCAGTAGGTGGCAGCATCATACTGCAGTAAATATAGTATATAGCCAGTAGGTGGCAGCATCATGCTGCATTAAATATAGTTTATGGCCAGTAGGTGGCAGCATCATGCTGCAGTAAAAATAGTATATGGCCAGTAGATGGCAGCATCAGCTCATGACCCAAAAACGTGAGCTATGGAGACTGAGAACTGTCAGTAATGTAGACGGTGTTCACACTTGTGTCTTTTCTGTTGTTCTGTCACTGAAGCGAGAAGAAATCTGTTGCGTGCACAATACCAATGGCACCTGACGGCCCGCAATTACTTTTATGGGCTCGGTCAGTTTTGCAGTATTTTACTGGGCAAAATGTTGGCTCGTTGCAGCAGGTTGAACCATTTTTTTTCTGATATTTTTTATAGAACCTGTGACAGAGGCTCCAACAGAGCAGCCACCACAAATGTGAACACAACCGTAGTGCTGTCAGTGGCGTACTACCCTGTTGGTTTTGTTTAGGCATTGTATGGCAGTATTATTAAAGTATTGTATGGTGCTATTGTTCAGTTCCTGTAAGGTGCTATTTTTCATTTACTGTATAGCTGTTTTATTAATTTACTGTATGGCTCTATTATTTAGGCACTGTATGGTAGTATTATTCAGGCACTATATTGCAGTATTATTCATTTACTGTATGGCAGTATTATTGAGGCACTAAATTGAAGAATTATTTAGGCACTGAATGGCTGTATTGTTCATTTACCATATGTCTGTATTTTTAAGGCACGGTATGGCAGTATTATCATTTACTTTATGACACTTTATTATTTACTCTATGGCAGAATTATTCAGGCACTGTATGGCAGTATTATGCAGGCACTATACGGCAATATTTTTCATTTACAGTATGGCAGTATTACTCATTTACTGTATGGCAATATTATTATTATTATTATTATTTACTCTGTCTGTATTATTCAGGCACTGTATGGCAGCATTATTCAGGCACTGTATGGTGGTATAAATCAGGCACTGTATGGCGGTATAAATCAGGCTCGGTGTTGCGGTATAAATCAGGCTCTGTGTTGCGGTATAAATCAGGCTCTGTGTTGCGGTATAAATCAGGCTCTGTGTTGCGGTATAAATCAGGCTCTGTGTTGCGGTATAAATAAGGCTCTGTATTACAGTATTATTCAGGCTCTGCGTGGAGGTATTATTCAGTTACTGTATAGCTGTATTATTCAGTTACTGTATAGCTGTATTATTCAGTTACTGTATAGCTGTATTATTCAGTTACTGTATGGCAGTATTATTCATTTACTGTATAGCTGTATTCATTTACTGTATGGCAGTATTATTCAGTTACTGTATAGCTGTATTATTCAGTTACTGTATGGCAGTATTATTCAGTTACTGTATAGCTGTATTATTCATTTACTGTATAGCTGTATTATTCATTTACTCTATGGCAGTATTATTCAGTTACTGTATAGCTGTATTATTCATTTACTGTATAGCTGTATTATTCATTTACTGTATAGCTGTATTATTCAGTTACTCTATGGCAGTATTATTCAGTTACTGTATAGCTGTATTATTCATTTACTGTATAGCTGTATTATTCATTTACTGTATAGCTGTATTATTCATTTACTCTATGGCAGTATTATTCAGTTACTGTATAGCTGTATTATTCATTTACTGTATAGCTGTATTATTCATTTACTCTATGGCAGTATTATTCAGTTACTGTATAGCTGTATTATTCAGTTACTGTATAGCTGTATTATTCATTTACTCTATGGCAGTATTATTCAGTTACTGTATAGCCTAATGCCGGGCTATCAGATGGTTTCCATTATTACTGTACTGTTCCCCGCCGGATTACCAGGTCTCTGATCCGCTGTATTTCCTCACAGTTGTGAAGTATCAGCCCCTGCCTGTGACCCTGAAGTATTATAATCATACAGACACATAATAATCACCCCCACGTGTAGCTCAC